>NW_024884142.1:74615522-74685973 GCF_019232065.1 Centrocercus urophasianus | reverse complement strand
AAAAAAAAAAAAAAACAAGAAGCAGAAAAAAAGAGAGAGAAGTACCGAAGATTTTGTCAATGGATGCATTGGATGGCAATGTACAGTTGAATATACAAAATTGTCTTTTTAAACGCTGTGGAATATCATTACGGCCTCCTCCTGGATGTATCATTGCTGCTATTATTTGTACATCTACAATAGTGGTGAAGTCTCCAGGTTTATCTAAGTTGTACATTCCTTTCATTTCCATCATTTGACGAACAATTTCATTTGTTATCTGTAAGTTTATGTAACACAAAGATCAGAAATTCAAGCCAAAACATATCATGGGACAATTTGATTTCTTCTTGTAATGTTACCATTAACACCCACAGAGACTTAGTCCAAATTCAGATTAAATTATTAAATAGCATCACCAATGACTTAAATTTAATTAAAAATTTCAGAAGTCCCCTGATCTCCTTATATATGAAAAAAAATATCAGTTTAGAATAGACTGTACTTTTTAAAAACATACCTGATCTCCCCATTCATTGACAACTGGCATATTGATATCATCAATAAAAACAGTCATTTTCCTGCCTCCAGGAGGTCCATAAGTACTTCCAACACGTTTATCCACATAACTTTCTATCGTTCTCTAAAAATTAAAGAAAGCTCTTGTTTTTTTATCTAAAGCACAATATATATAATGTATTGATTAAAAAAAAAAAAAAAAAAGTCTAGCTTTCTTTTACAACACTTTACTTAACAACAATTTCCTCTTCTTTTTAGTCGCTCGGCATTGATAATGAAGGAACTCTATTCAGCTATTGCAGTTCTCCAGACTTAGGACTATAATATACAATCCAACTCTAGCTACCAGAAAAGTTTTCTTAAAAATGACAAAACTAAAATGTCATTTATTTAAGTACGGTGCATTATTTCTACAGGAAATATAACATCTTCTGTGAAGTCTGTTACAGTCTTCAAACAGATCAAGATTAATGCAAGAAGAGGGAACTGCAAATATAAAAGGAAAAGAGGAGATTGGAAATTATGAAGTTTGTTGCCTATCTTTTTTCTCATGCTTCACAAACAATAAAGAAAGAGCGGGACACAATTTGTATAAGCAAAAATGTCATTAATTGAACAAGAAGTGAAGGGTCTTTAGAGAAAAGAATTCCTAAAATTCCATAGTGAAAAAGCACACAGTAATCACAAATATATGCATCCCTATATGAGTGACTATATTTCACTCTTGTCTGCAAAAAACAATTATCTTACAGAATTTTCTGAAGACTTTAAGTACTTAGGCAAAAAAAGTTCCTTTAAACTATATTTCTACCTCACTTATCCTCAAGAACTAATTACATTTAAATATATATTCAAGAATTGCTTAAATGGTATATTTTTACCTGAAACATAAATGGTTCTGTGGCAGATGAAAAGTTTAAACATTTTGACAAATGTTCTTCTGGATTATATTTCTTCACGTATGCCTTAATCATGACAGTCTTTGCAGTTCCCTGTTCTCCTATGAGCAAAACTGCCTGCAATAGACATTTAAATTCCATAAGTGGTACCAAAACTGTTAACTAAATATGCATAACAGAGCTATTTTAGACAAAGGGATTTTTCCTCTAATACTTTGGTCTAATATTAGATGGCATATTGTTCTGATAGTTTTCTCAGTGTGTCCATATGCAATGACATGTATGTGTTTTTCATACCACCTCCATTTTCGAAGACAGATTACTTACTGAGTCAAAAAATGAAGTATAAAGAGAGAATGTTGTAGAGATGTGGGTATTTTTGTTTGCTTGTTTTTTTTTTTTTAAAGCCAGTTCCTTAACTTTTCAATTTTCTAACACATTCATTGCAGTAGTGATTCGCAGCAGATGACCTTAAGGAGGATTTTATTTATAATGAAAGTGGTCTCAAACATCTAATCTGAATGTTTTTTCAAGTTGTTTTCTTAGTAGATATTTTATTTTTGCCCTCATTTCTAATATCTCATTTCCTGGTTAATCTGTATGCTAAGCGTCATTTTCATGTAAAAAAAAACTAATAAATACATCAAGAAAAAGGAAGTTTTTCTAGTTTCCTTCTTGTATTGGAAAATCTGAGCTAAAATCAAAATGTTGCTAAGTAAAGGATTAATGGTGTAGTGGTACTTTTTTCCTTTCTTTTAAAATTCCTATAGAATTCTCCCATTTTGTTTCATGAAAGGGAGCTAAATAGGAACCTCACTTTTTTCTTCAGACATAAGAGTCCTTCATGTTTTCATCCTAATTATATCTGTTTGACCGATGCCATTCTCTTCATCATTACTGCATGAAACAAATTCAATCAGTTCAAAGAGGGGCGTATTTATGGTCACTATACTTGATAACACAGGAGATCTCTGACAATACTGTATTTGAAGTGCATTTGAAGTGAAATATTTGAATATTTGTCAGTCTCTTCTACTTTAAATTAATGCTCTCCAACAGATAACCATGATGATCCCATATGGTTTAATTCCTTATCCAATTTCTTGAATATCCAAGAGATCAATTGACCACACTAACACAGATAGTAATAAACTTTGGAGAATCAACAAGTCAGACAAACATCACTTTTTTTTAATCTAGTTCCTGTATTTCAGCTGTAGTTGGAAAGAAAGTTCATGCTGTTATGATCTGATTCATGAGAGAAAATAATAAATGCATTCCTCAAATCAAAATTCAATGTCTTAGAAAATAGGAATGCTTGAAAATAAAGCACACTGACTATCTTAGATGGGAGAATTTAGCTCAACCAAGATGCAGACACTAGTTCCACGGTACACTGAATTCTGAACTCAAGAAAGGTGGATAAAACCATACGTTACAGGAGCACTGAATCGTGAAAAGGAGTATGGCTAAGAAACTATCTTTAGAATATTTCAGTATTCATTGTGTGCACTGTAATGATTGCACAAGAACGTACCTGGAAATATTACAAATATCTCCCAAGGCATTGACATACAAAGACTAATCATTTGTTCTCAAATATCAAGATTTGGTATGTTTTTATAATCTGTGTCAGATACGTGAAAGAGACAGCCACAGTATGATCTCAGGAACAGTTTATCAAGTCCAAGTAAATGGTTTTGTGCTAAATCCCAGAATTTCACAGAAAAGCCAAGTTCCATCACTGGATCATGCACTTTTGGTATTTCTAATATTGGCTTCAGATACCAAGAAAGAAGTACTCTGAACTGTACTTCAGAATCCAGCACAGGTTTCCACACTAAGTTGCTGGGGCTGTTAATAACATTGTGCTAGAGCAACTGTGGGTTTTTCTTGTCTGTTTGTTTTTCCAGAGCATAAACTGTGCAAATAGGACTATACATATTTATGTTGTAAATAACTATTGTCTGATGGCCTTTTGGCCATGATGCCAGATTGGATTTTACTGGTTAAATCAATGTATAAAGTATTTTCTCCTTTTCTACAGTCAGGGAAAATGCTATTAAATACAGCTTTCCTAATGAAAGAAAAAAATGCAGTAAAGGCTAGTGATTTCATTTATACTGAATTGACATGGGAAGCTCATTATCCTTATTTTTCTGTTCAAAAAGCATAAATTAGAATGAGGACTATGGTGCAAATACTAGGAACAAGGTTTTAAGTCTTTTCTCTAAAAAAGATGATATGTTGTTGGGTTTAAGTGTTAAGACAATAGATATTTTATTAAGATATTTTAAACCTCCTTGGGAGACAGCAAAAACTACAGAAGATTCAAGCTAAGGAAATAAAAACAGAGCAATACGTAAATAATGGTGCAGCCAGAAAGCCACGGCTAGAGACAGAGAATGACTGCAACCCTCAATTACCACATGTGTAAGTTTCTGTTTTTCTACAATTAAAATAATAATTTTGTACTTACTTTGTGCTGTTTTGCAATTGTGTTTATCAAAAACTGAGTTCTGACATTGTCAACATTTGGAACCAGAATAGATGCATAGTCTGGGACATCATCTGTTGGATACACATACTCCTGAACACTTTTACTCCAATGTTCCCAATCACCTGAAATTAAAAAAAGATTTTGTTAGTTAAAAAAACCCAACCCTATAAAATATAAAAATATATAAAAATAATGTCTACTATTTAAATATACATACAGCTACTTAAATAAAAAAGTCAAAACAATGGTTACCTGAAAACTTGTTCTTATTCTGCTGGTGAAAAGTTACAGAATATGAAAATATGGGTGGTGTGTATAAACTAAATCAATATTGCTGGCAGGAAAATAACTGAATTTGGATAAATTAGAAATAGATGCATTCCCATGACAATATCATGTAATAGATCAGTAAATTCTTTGTGAAATTGATGTACCTGCATTAGTTTACCTATAAATTCCCCGTGGAAAATAATATGCTACTTGAGGTCTTATGAATTCTAAGATTTACTAGTAATTATCAAACATGGATGAACAATGATTAAAAGTGGAATTTAAATCAGGTCATATGTTTAACCAAAAATACTGTGAGGAAATTAAATACAAATGTAAAATTAAATTAATCTAGAACAGACTGGAAATAAATTATTCTAAAAACGTAGACTGGTTAAAGATAAATAACAGAAAAAAAATATCTTTAAGAATGAAATTAAAAGCAAAAGAAATAAGAAAATATCACCGGTGAGAAATGTATCCCTGGTTTCCAACTTCTTTTCTTGACAGCTGATGCATAGAGAATGTGAACTACTACCATACTTCCAAAATCTTTACTCATACAACCAGGGAAGAAGTAGTAACTTTAAAATTCTAGTGAGCCATATTAAGTTACAAAACAGCAATAAAATAACAATCTTTTTTTATTATTCAGATTATTCTTACCATTACCAGTGACATAAAACTCATACATCGTTTGACTGGTGCCAGGGGGAATTTCTGGTAAATCTAATTTGTTATCATGAGCTCTGATGAAGGCTTCAAGTTTATCTCTGCTATCCAACTCCAAAAGGGCGCCTAAACTCCACATTATTGCAAAGCAGAACAATTTATGCAGATGAGATATAGATGATAAACCACCTTCTTCCTTCGATGGAATCAAACCTTCCAGAAGATTAATGGACTGAAAATATTGTAAAATATAATGCATTAAGAAAGCATCACATAATCACTTTTTAATTTTATATCGCCATATATGTATTTACATAAATTATTCATATGCATTCAAACTTTAAATTATAATCGAAAACAGATACAGATTACAAAAGAATAACATAAATTCCAGAATATCAAGGAATAACATGACATTCAGAACTGTAAACCCAAGAGAATAAAGGTATCCATGTAAACCTGCACATATTCAAAATTACTTCAGTATTTTGACAGTCAAATATTCTTTTAAAATACATCTACTGAATAACGTCAGTTACAAGCTAGAGTAATTGAGCAATATTTTAAGAATATTTATAGTATCTAGTGGGATATTTATAATTCCAAAACCAAATACCCACCATTAAACATTATAATTTATGTGCCTCCTCACCACTGGAAAGTCCTTAAAGCGTAGTTTTCTATCTTTAAGCATAGAAAAATTTTCAGTTGCTGTTTAATGTTTTTATCTCAATTACGGTCAAATATTGAATATATCACATTGACTTCCATTTTGTGTTAAAGAGGAAATCTTTGAAGTATCAATTTTTATGATTTCTTCCCTCTCTAAGGAACTAGATTCCAGAAATCTAGTAACTCACTATTTATTATGCTGCCCTCAAGCCAGATGGTTGTTTTGACTGTCTTAAATAATATCACTTGTAAGACTTTTTTATACATAGCAGTATCAAACACATTGGTTCAAAATATATCTTTCTAACCGAGAATCAGATTTTCAGACAGCACCTGGAATTAACTTTGTAATAAATTATTTATGTTGTCTTAGATTTCATAATCTCACATACTTCCTACTCACAAGTAGGAAGTAATGCAGTACCATATACAAACAAACACACCCACACATATATAAACACATATGTAATAATATCTATATGAAAAAATATATAATACAGCCTAGGGACCTAAATAGTTTAAATACTTTTAATTGCTTTAAAAATCGGTTTTAAAAAGATGACTAACCACTATTAATTATAGTTAAGACTGTTAAAATAATGCCACTAATTTTCTTTGAAAGAAGAATTATAAGCTATCTAATTATTTCAGAAACAGGCTGTATCTGTTTATCTGAACAAAATCTGTTCATCCTCTCAAACATAACACCACTTTAAATTTTTCCCATGATGCATTGGCTTATAAAAGTATTTTGCAACAAGTTTTTGGAGAAAGAAAACAGATAGAAACAAATAGCTTCAAAAATACAAAAATGGTTCTAAAAAGTCAGATGACAACATTTTCCCAGCATCTCATCTGTAACAGTGACCAAAAGTGGATACTTTCTGAAAAATAAAAACAAAGGAAAGCTCTGACAAATCCTACTGGTACTCTCTTGGCTTGCAGTGGTACTGGCAGTGGTACTTTCTGTACTCTGCCCAGTGTAGGGCTTTCAAAATCAAATAGACTTTCTCTGGGTTTACTAATCATTTACAGATTTTTCAACCATGAAAATTTCAGGGCTGGTCTTGAACGTACATAAACTTTTACTATCCATAACACCCTTCAGCAAGACGTTCCATCTATCTGCTACATACAGCACGGTACAGTTTGTTTTTTGCTTGTGTCAACCTCTCCATGAATTTCATTTGCCATTTCACTACCAATTTATTCAGTCTCATAAAGTCTGTCTATAGTTCTTCATGGTAGCTGCTTTGTCCTCAACACCTTGAACAATTCAGTCATCAGTAAACTTCTTCAGCTACAACTTTTCCTAGTTGTTTATTAACATTTTGAGTGGCACCAGCCCACCGCTGTTGCCTCAGGATCAATTCTATCATCTCTACTTTGTAAGAATTGCTCCCTTATTTCAATCATTCGTTTCCTATCTTGTAATCAATTATTGTTACCTAGAAACGTATCACTTGCCTTTTGCTATTATTGCTTAGGTTGCATGTAAATCTGCAGTAAAGAGCTTCATTGAACACTTTTATTTCTTCATGAAGACCACACTAATAGGAAGCTGACTTTCCATATATACTTACAAGGTGGGATAGCCCTAAATAAAACTGTTGACTCTTCTCAAATAAATTTTACTTGTCTATCTATTGAGGTTGTTCAGAGGAAGGTAAAGAGCTAAAACACAAATATAAGAATAAAAATGGCAGAAAAAAGATAATCTGGAAACAGTGGTAGAATATATATAGTTAGAAAAATCAGTGGAAAGTATAAGGAAGAATCTAAGAATCATCACGTGACAACTGATTCATAAACAAAACAGCTGGAGACATGCAGTATAGGATTGGCAATCATAGTAGATCTGTGAAGTAAATATTTTTTATTACTAAAAAAAAATCAATGATCGGCTCCCACTTGAAGAAAAACTCTGACTGACTGACAGGACGAAGAAAGCAAAAGTAACTATGTTGACCTTGGAAGCATTGACTGAGAGAAATCACATATGGAGATAAAAACAGAATTATTCTCTGCTGAAAGTACCAGTAGGTTATTTTGACCTTTACTGCAATTTGTTTGGTGTTTATGGAATTGGAATGAAACCACTAGCTTATTAACTGTATGCTTATGAAAACCAAATAAAGCCTTCAACTTCTGTTCAACTCAAGACAAGTTCAAATACGAAGCAATAAGGAGAAGTTCATTCTGCACACTTCTAACTACTCCTGTATTCCCAAACTAATACTGAAGCTGTGGTTTTCTTCATCACAAAACAATCTTTTCAAATGAAACTTTATTGCTATCATATCACTCAATTTTGCAGATTTGCAATATCAATTCATACAAGATTACACACTACCTGTTTTACCTGCATAATGTAGTTACATTCCAGAAGCTCCATCTTTGGATCAAGGTTTAGTTTCATGTATGTATATGCTGGTTCAAAGATTCTGTCATACAAACTTTGCAAAATTTCAGCTTCTTGAGCAGAACGTTTTTTCAGCCATGACTGAAAAACATCCACAATGTTATTCTGTATAAGCATACCACCAAATAAAATTAGGAGTAGCTAGCAATGACAATCTTACTTGTAATATTGGTCTCCAGCTAAGGGCAGAAGAGCTGATGTAGACCATACCCATACGAGAAACTGTTGCTGGAGATGCATTCTCAATGTTGTGGACTTCAAATAACAGCTTACAAGTAGGAGACATGGGAATTCGATCTCCATTTGCTAGAGTGAGAGTCTTGTTATCATCCAAAACTGAATTTAGATTCTCAATCCAGATTGCATCTACAGGACCATCTAAAACCAGAAACACATTTTCACCTGGGGAAAAAAAAAACAAAACAAAACAAAAACAAACAATGAAAAGAGCTATAGTTAATATACTTAAAGAACAAGCTTATTGCAAATTCTACTGTCTTCAGAGATATTCATTACTGTATGAACTGCACAGCTAGTAAAGGCATCATCTCTGAAAGAAACAAATGACTATGGCATGCCTATATCTTTACAACATACATTTGTGATGACATTACTTATGCTATCTGCATAGAATCAGATCATTACTCCCTCATTCTCCCTCCTCAACAGGAAAAGAGGAGATATTAAGAAGAAAATGCTCATGGCTTAAGGCAAAGACAGAAAGATTGTTTACTAGATACTGTTATGCAAAACAGAGTTGACTTGAAAAAAGTAATAAAATTCATATAGAAGATATTTATAGAAAGGATGTTAAGATAGTTGAATTTTTACGGAGGAGAGCAACCAACCAGGTAAAAGGCCTGGGGGGCACGTGAGGGGAGGTGGAAGTCGCTTTGTCTAATTTGGACAAAGGGTGGCAGAGAGAAGACTTCATTGCTCTTTACAACTTCCTGAGGGAAAGCGGAGAGAGAGGTACTGATCTCTTTTCCCTGGTAATCAAAGGGAGCCTTGGCATCTTGGATCTCTGCCCTCTTGGCCCCTGTTCCCCTTTTAATCCCCCTTTTTTTTTTAAAAAAAAAAAAAAAAAAAAAAAGAACCACCTTCTAGGAAGGTACCCTAGAAGAATTCCCTTTGATTAATACAAATATTTTTATTCTTTCAGATGCAAATGAATATTTCTGTGAAAAGGAATTTCAGTACACTGCAATATAAATATAAGTAGTCAATACAAGAAAAACAAGAAAATATTAAAGCTAGTGCAATAAGTACAAGTAAATCTTCACTGTAATTTATCAGTGCAGCCTAATACATCTGCACTGCAGAACCAAAGTGGCAAGGGAACAAACAATTTAATTATTGTTTTTACTGTTTAATGTTAATATTGAAACAATTGAAACAATAAGTTTTTAAACTCTTCCTCTTTCTTGTGAAGAGATGTGAAATATCATCTGTAGTTGTTTTCAAGAGGAAACTTCACCATATTTTCAAACTTGGAATTCTTTTCAACATCATTCATTTTCATGATAAACCAAATGTAGCGTTTACATACCCTTTTTAGCTTTCAATGTTTTCCTCCACAGTGTAGAAAATATTCCATCTGTCCAATCATTAGTTGCAGCATCTAGTTTTCCAAACATCTGAGGAGCTGTAATAGCTTTGGGATTCATTCGCATTTCTCTATGAGGTTGTCCGCATTCTGTCAGTGCTCTCATTAATATAGTTATGACCATTGTTTTTCCAGATCCACTGGGTCCAAGTGTCATCAGCCCATGACGTACTAGAGAAGTTTCATACAACTATTAAAAAGCAAAACATTTTGAGAAATATGCTTTTGGAAGATTTTTGCTTACACTTGTACGTGTTTGATAGTCACAGATTATAAATACATTAGACATTCAAGGTCAGGAACTCAGAGATCAGTTTGTATTTCCTTATTTGTAGCATTTTGTGGAACTGTACATACTTTCGTATCCTTATCTATTAAACACCAAACAAGTTCACTATAAAATGGCTTACAGAACTAAATCTAGCCTTTTTCTGTATTATTCAAAAGGAAAAAAATGAATAGTAGCAAAATAGTAGCAAAACACAAGAGTGTATAATAATGAAAGTGCGAAAGCATCTTAAGTACTTCCTATGGGATTTTGTAAGTTAAGACCACACAGCTGATTAACAAATCTAACACTTTGAGGACTTCCTTGAAGTATTTATGTACAAATTACTACAGTCCAAAATGCATTCTTATGCTCTGCTGCCCCTATGCTAGCCTACAAAACTCATGTTTAAAGAGCTAAGTACATAATTTCCTTTTTCATTCAAATAACTCAGATGCACTAAAATACATGGGAAAGGCTGAGTTAGCAGCATTCTTTAAGATTTTTTTTTTTATTTTTCTTTTTCTGGATATAAATAATAGATTAGTCTTCCTAGTGTGGTTTACACATAGTCTTTATTTTATTCTTATATTAGCAGCACAAGTCTTTGAACGAGACAGTGATTTAACCACTAACATGGTGTTTTGACTTGCATTTGCTAAGAAGATACTACAATTTTTTTTTTTTACCTGAACAAGCTTAAGATTCCATGGTGGATGATTAGTCAATCCTGCTTCTTCTACCTGATTATCTACTGCAGCCTGAAGCTCATTATATTTATTACTGTCCAACTGCAACCCCGGAAACAGATCATTGATAAGACTCAGAAACAAGGGCTCATCTTCATCTATCTGAAAAAGTTATTCAGTGTTAAAGCCCAGCTATCCACAGTTCTTAAACCCAAATTGGTATCTACTGTAAAATATTTAACAATAAGAATATAGTTTTTAAACACAAGTGCTTGTTCATAAGCACAGTAAGCCAAGAATACAAATCACTAAGCTGGCAGCATTTTCATAATGTCATCTGTATGTCATGTGAAAAACAAATTTGAAATTTATTTCAGTTATTTATGCTGAATATCATACCCTACAGATTTGGTACATACGCTGGATTTATGGCACATAAATTTGATGCATATACAAATTATTCCATTTATTGATAGTAATCAGCCTACACCCATTAGTATGTAAAACATCACACCCCAGACAAACCACTATTAGATTAATTAATTAATTACTATTAGACTCTTACCAGCTTTGAAAGATTCATATCTCTTAGCCCCCTCATAACAATGCTTAATTCGCTTTCATCTGGTCTGGCCCTTTTTTGAGTTCCGAGAGTCCTAAGTACTGAAAGGATATTCCTCAGACCAAAGTCATAATGAACCTAATAGAATGTGAAAATATAGATCATGCGTCAGTAACAAGTTCTCTACCTTTATTTCATTAGAATAGCAAATCTAACTTGTCTGTTCTATAGTATGGTCACACTGCCTGGAAAAGTTAACTCAATTTGGAATTGTTGCTGTTCTTTAGAAATTATTCTATTAAAATAAACAACAGATAAGAATTTTATTTTCAGGAAGGAGAGTATAATCTTTCTAGTTTGGATTTTGTTGACTTCATCGTTTACAAACTGATATAGCAATTATTTTGTAGCTCTCTGCATCAGTGATTTAAAAACCAATATTTGCATTCTACCCTGGATAGTCCCAACTAAGGCAGCTTAAACCCAAGGCTTCAGATCAAAGCAGTGTTGTGAAATTCAGAGCAGTTCTGTAACTAAAATCAAACTTAAGACATACCTCTCGCAGAAAGCTACAGATGCTTTTCTTGATTTCACTAAGCATTTCAGAAAAATGAGACACAAGGTTAATTTTCCCTGCCTTGACCACATTTAGGCAGATAACTTCATATATGGGCAACTACAAGTTATATTTTTTTAAGAATTAGATGAATGTGTGTATGTAACTACATATACAAGAACTTACATGGTTCAAAAATGTTAATAGAAAAATGCTCGGATTATATTTGAACTATTTCAATATTTTATTAAAAGCATGAAAGTGGTTGTTCAGAAACAACCTGCACAAATGAAAATCCAAAGGGTTGCATTGCATAAATACTAAGACAAAGGGGAAGAGAATGCATAACATTACCTGCTTAGTGAGCTGCTCCTCACAAAGTTTATAAAGAACGAAGAACTTCTGAGACAAAACCACATTATCAATAAATCCATAACTTGCAAGCTTAACTCTTATAATTATCTGAAACACAATGTTTTCCTTTTAGAAATAAGGGTGTTGGGTTTTTTTTGTTTCTTTGTTTGTTTTTTAATAGATAAGCAAATTTAAATAGTCAAATAACAAAGTACATTTTTTTCTTTCAGTTCAGTCATTAATTTTACCTGTCTATCTGGAACCATCATTGACACAGTTCTGAACAAAATTTTGAGATTTTCTGGTAGCTCTTGGCGTCCAGCATATCCAGGATTCTACACAAGAAAACAAATTGTGTTATTATTTGCATCAAATAATACTCTTTTTATTTTTTGAGAAAAGCAAGTTTATGCATAAATGCTTAGAGCTGTTGAATTACATCCTTTCTCCACTAATGATTAAAATAGGAAGTAAAAACTTCAACCAAACTATGAATTTAATAATTGCATAAAATTGCATTATAACTGAAATTGTCTATCATAATAAGCCAGTAATTATAATTTAAAATTTTTGTGGAATAAAATCTACTTGGTTCATTGCTTCTAGTGTATTCTTAGAGCTCTACACTGAGATTTCAGCAAGATAAATATGATAAAATGAAAGGTCATCATTTTCTCTAGAGTAACTAAAGAGTAGATAGTTGATAGTAGCTTAACTCATACTGATCAAATGTTAGGCATTTGGGGAAGAGAATTTCCTAAGTACCGTTTAGAAGAGGTATGTTGTAAAGATTCAATGACTAGCAAGAGCTGTGAGACTTATCTTTAATGTATATATACTGCAAGAATTTTTCACGTGTTGCCACTGTATGAAGGTCTCCCATAAATGTCACCCATAGAAGTCTCATGACGCAAGACACATTTTTTCATAATGCCTATGCTAAATCCAGGATTGGAGGACACAGCAGAGATCCCTTTGCCACAGAAGGCAAAACTGGACAACTTAGTATTGTGTCTAAACTAGTAAGCACATCCACATGAAAGAATTTTTTTTTTTTTTTTTGAAAACCTGTTGTCACAAACATATGAGGAGGGGGATCACCATACTCATCCTCTGTAAATCAGCTTTATCTTTTTTTATCCATATAGAGTATCTATTAGACAAGACACATCTATTTGAAAATTGTCCAGGTTTAGGAAAAGGGTCTCTTTTCTTTTTTTCCCTCCAGTACTTTTCTCAATAATAATGTTAAAGCATTTCAGATTAAGGTAGTTAAGTATGTTACTGTTTTGATCCTCTCAACAAGCACAGAGAATTCTGAAGGTTTGGCCAAACTTCTAGGTTGACGACACAACGAACTGCAGTACAGTAATGAGGGGGTGCAATGCGCCGAACTGAGCAATAATCTTAAAGCAAAAACTAAGGCACGCAATTCATGGAGAATTATTTGTGTGTTCTCTAGTTTGGTCTATTTCTTAGCAACAGCTCCAACTAATTAATCAAGTAATTTCCTTTCACCTTGTCACGTCATTAATGTCATATGGCATAATTTGTCACTTCTAGGGAATTACTGCTATATTTACCATTGTTAGGAAAATTCCAAACTCTGGATTTAAATCTACACAGTCTCCATCAGAAAAAATGAACTGCTTTTTTCTTTCTTTTCTTGCTGTTAAGATAATATAAATTTGTTGTGCTGCAACTGACAAGACAGGCAACTCAATCCGGTTGAATTCATCAAAACATCCCCAAGATCCAGACTGTGCAAGACCTAAAAAAAAAAAAAAAAAAAAAAAAGATACAAAAATGTGTAATCTGCTTTTTCTTCAGGTATATTTGAGATACTTGAACTATATGTTTGTCTTTTTCTTCAAATAACTAAATAAAATTGGCTTTATTTATTGCCCTGGGGCTAAGGTCAAACTTCTTCCAAACCACCTGAGTATCTTCATATCAGTATTCAGTTTTCTTCAAAATGCTTGCTAGTGAATCAGAATCAGAAACATCTTTTTGTTATCTCAGGGCATTCTGCAGACTTCGGTACTGATCTTATCATGAATGGAACCTTTAAAGTGACAATTTGATTATTTTGCAAAAAGCAATGGTTCATCTAAAAAATAAAAAAGGAGTGACTTACATCTTCAAAAAATTAGTTCTAAAATGTTGCAGAAAAAGTCCTGCTTTTTAACTTTTGTGTTTTCACTTTCAAAGAAGATGCTTTTAGAAACACACAGCTTTAAACAATTTTATGCTACAATTATTTCTTCAATAAAACAACAAAAATCTAAATAATTTCACCCTTTGCTTCTCAGTACAGACAATAATATAACTTTGAAAAATCAACTGTCAAAAACTATATGGAATCCAACAAGTCATTTATCTGGGAGAGAACAACTTCATGCAGCAGTCCTGGCTTGGTGCTGACTGGCTAAAAGCAGTTTTGCAGAAAAGGACCTGGTGTCATCCTTAACAAATGAGCATGAATCCTTGTACCCAGCTGCTTATTATCCAAATGTTTGAGGGAAATCACTGTTCACTTTTACCTTACACTTGGGTGATAGCAGTTGTAGTAGCAAATACAGTCTGAGGCTTTCCAGTGAAGACACTGGCTTACTGGCACAAGCCCAGCAGGTGGCTGCCATGATTGCCAGGGTATGGAGGACATGATTCAAAAGGGGGGCTGAGAGACTACAGGTTCTTCAGCCTGAAGAGAAAGCTAATTGAAAAGACTGCTGCTGTTTATTGGAGTTGAAAGCTGAGAAGTTGGAGCCAGATTCTGCTCAGATGTAAACATTGGAAGAAAAGCCAATGGACACAAGTTGCAATATTGGAAAGTCCAAGACAATACAGTTACCAAAAAATTCACTGTGAAGTTGGTCAAACACTTGAACAGTGGCCCTGAAGCATTCTAGTCATCCCTGGAGATATTTAAAACCAGTAGGAATAAGGTCCTGGGCAACCTGCTCTAATGGCACCTGCTCTGAGTATGACGGGGGGCGTCTATGCGACCTGTGGAGGTCCCTTCCATCCTATATGATTCTATGAAATCTTACCTTTGAAAATCCTACCCAAACCTCTGAAATCCATTTGATCAGAACAGTTGAAGACTACTACATATTTTCCCAGAGCCTTTCCCATGTCTTTCGTCGTTTCTGTTTTACCAGTTCCAGCAGGTCCAGCTGGAGCTCCTCCCATGTTCATTCCCAAAGCCTGAGCTAAAGTTATATAGCACCTATAAATGTTAAATCATATCAATTTATTCAACTATGATGAAGATATGTTTAATATAAATACAAAAATGAGTTATGTGATATATTCTTGTGTTAAAGCATCAATTCTTCGTAAGCAATTCCATTGATTTCACTCAAATACAGCAATTCCAGAGTGGTAAAATCATAAAATGCAGAATTTAAGCATTTCTAATAAAACAGGAAAAAGTAATGTGATCTTTATCTAGTACATTAAAAACTGTTAATGTTAGATAAACTAGCACATAAATGAACAACAGAAAGGAATTTAATTGTCATTATTTTTGAAGCTAAAATGAGACAATTCTGATGTTAAATGATACCATCTTATCATATTTGGCAATATCTTAATCTCTATACCATCGACCAGGTTAGGTTACTTTTGTGTAAATCTTGAAGTCTGTAGGATTAAGGATATGTGGCCCTCACCATAATTATTGATTAAAACTTTGAATCACCAATTTTTTTTTTCAGTCCTGAAGAGTCTTGACTGCCATTTTAGTTATATGCAATCCTTATGATTTTCACACAGTTAAGTGTCAGAGTAATACTTGACCAAAATGGAGTGACCAAGTTTCTATACAACTGAGGAGGTATCTTCACTGTCAAACCAGTTCTAAATAACTAACATTGCTAAGAAGTATTTATTCAGAATTTTTAGTCTATAGAGTTTAATAACTACCTAGTTCCTATGGATTAGATTGAATCATTGTGGTGTTTTACGTCAAATTTGCACTACAAGGTTCTTGATGCTTATTATCTGACTCTGTTAACTAATAAGAACTGTAGGTTTTACTTCTTTGCGTCTATTGGAGCGGAGACAAAGTTGGAGTAGAAATTAAGTTTTTTGTCCAAAAATATTTGATTGCTGAGTGAAGTACAATATACTGCAGAAATGAACTGAGCTTTCCATATTGTCACAACAGCAGTCCTACCTATACTGGAGAAATAAAGATATTCTAAAAAGCTGTACAGACTCATATTCCACATAAATACCAAAATTAATAATGGTATAATGGAAGTTATTACAATATATTGAGTGGAATTTTTGGCAAGTAAAGTATCTTTTGGCATATACAGCGTAGTTTCCCATTTGGCCAAAAGTAACACCTCAAAGAAAGGAGTAAATTGAGGAAGAAGCCATGGAACTCTGAAGGGAAAACAAACAAACAAACAAAAAACAAACAAACAAACAAAAACCAAAAACTCCACATGAATCCACACTTGAAACAAAGTTAATGGGTGTTTCCCAGTACTAATAATTGGTTATCTTAGACTTTCAAAGACATCGGGGTAGTAAGGGTACTGCCTGACATCAAAGGTAGCAACAAAATCCTTATAGAATCCTTCATTACAGAGCTTGAAACATTTGATCCAATCTCTCTTTTCAAAATAGAAATTCTGCAAAAATTACACTAGTGTGTAATTACTCAGTTCTGCTAGTAGATCTCTTAAGATCATGGAATGATAAAAATGTTGTAAAAATGACTAAGTGTACAAAATAGTGGGAATGTCTTTTACTTCTTATTTTTATTCTTTTTTCTTTTTTTATTTTTTTAAGGATACTGTTAAGCAAATGTAGGAGGAGACTTTTGATTATGACCTAGAACACACAGAGCTTAATTCAGAATATTTCTCCTTGAAGATACTATGTTAAGTAAACACTATATACATAAATGTTTATTACATATAATCTTGTTTCTAACCTGTCTGTAAGAGGTGTTATAACCAGACGTTCAGTGCAACCCAGAAATTCATTTTGGTAAATAAAATCAACATCTGTAATGGATACCAAAACTTGATCGAGATCCTCCTTGAAATAAAATCTAGACTGCTTTAGCCACTCAAAATCAGTTGGTGATCTGATGTGCATTTTTACCTTAAAAAAAAGTAAACATATCTATGTTATGACACTCGTTTTATTATATTTGATAACTGCAATAAAATCCTACTTTGCAAATAATTAGAATAATGAGTGATTTCTTAAGTTAGAATTCCTAAGAAGTGAAGTAAATATAAACCTCATATAATATTTAGAGATGCATTTTAAGCTGACTAACAAATGATCTGATCATTTCAATTGATTGTAATCAAATGAAGCTTAAATTTGGTTGTGCATCTAATCCTCCAAGGGAAATTAGCAAGCTTCATTATGTGAATTCCCCAAACACACAATAACAGAGGGCATGGTGTAGGATTTAATGGAGACACAGAAGATAAAATCTGTATATTCTAGTATGTTCATATCATGAGCAGTAAAAAATATTGAGGAACAGATAGCATTTCTCACAGAATAAATGAACATAAAGAATTTAGCAGACTCTAAGAAATTCAAGCAAATGACAGATCTTAGGATTTTTTTCATTTGTTTTTCTTCTGCATATACCCTTTAGAAACCATAAAGAAAACCCCAGTAGCCTGCTCTCTGAAGGATCAGGAGAGACAAAGAATAAATTAGATGTTAGGGAAGACAACAATCATTTGTTAGAAATCAAAACCTGCAGTTTACCAGATCATCAAAAATATCACGCTGGTGTACATGTATGGTAATAAGTGTTTCAAACTTTGCCCTGTCGAAGCTGGAAAGATCATGTGTGGTCTGGCTAATCAACATATTCAAAATATCCAGAAATCTCCCATTGGTCGCTTGCATGATTTTTTTGTCCTCTTTAGCATTCTTCAGAGCTTCTTCAGAGTCACGCGTCCACAACATTTGAATTCCCAGTAATCCAACCTACAAATTTAATATGTGAATGAATACAGAATAATAACTTGTTCAATACTAACCCTTTGTTAAATGCTTTGAGCATAATGTGAAAATAAATTGCAGCACCAAGAGTGCTAAATGATCACTAGCTTTCGTTATGATAATACCTCACCATAATGCTCTGCTTGAGTTAGCTGGCTCTGTTACAGGATTTCAAACTCCTAAGAAAACATTTTTTTAAAGTTACAAAAAATTATCATAAACTGAGATATGCACAAATTAAGCACAACCCTCAGTTTCACTTACAATCCAGTCTAAGTGTACTCCAGCATCAGAAACAAACAGATCTTAAACTGTGGGGAGATATTCTGTTGAAATTTTTTCTCTGGCAGTTCACATCTAATTAAAGAACATTTTTTTAAAAATGTGTTCATTTTCTACTGAACATGGGATGCATTACTATCCTGATTACTGGTTGTCCTCATCAGAGCACTCTGAACTAGAAAGTATTTTTTGTTTCAAATAAATCTGGGACATTGAGTGTAAACTGCAGTCTCAGATTTTGGTTTCCACGTATCCATGTAAATGACATTTGATTTCCATGAATCCATTTGATATCCATGGCAAAACATGATAGAAGAGAATTCTATCAGTACCTTTCTTTCCCACATTGTTAAATTTATAGAGCACCAAGACCTAACACTTTGACATCCACTTTCTACTTTTTGTCTCCAATATCTAACTAGTTCAAGGCTACAGAGGTTGTGAAGCAGGAAATATCTCCTCATTTTAGAATAACCAGGCTACCAAAAATCAAATTTATTTTAGAATGACAGCTGAGTTAGAGGGGAAAAAACACCTTTGGATGCAACTTTTTCCAAGCTGTCTAAACCAGAAGCATCTGAGACAGTGAAAAGGTAATTCAAAGGAATTAAAAGTATATCAAATACTTTTAAGTATTTTGCCTAATTTCTTCTCTGCCCTATAACAAAGCATTTATTTCTCTGTACCTTGCATTTCTTGTCAAAAGACCATTTTCTGCTCTCCTTGCTCCTCCCACCCTGTCCACTACTTTCAACACAATTAATTTGTGCAGTCTTAATAATCCTAACATTTGGATTGGGAAACAAGATCTTTCCAGGTGAAAATAAAGCCACCTCAAAATGTCTGACATGTAAGCAAAACAGGCAGCACATCATTCTTTTTTTTCTTAAAGTAATATACATCTTAAATTCTGCTAAGATAAAAGCAATTGTCATAAACACAAGTTTAAGATAATTCTGTTCAAAATCTAAATGTCCTGACCAATTTTTGAAATCAGGAATGTACTGTCTGGTTTTAATATTTGCATATAAAATAATTATGCCTACTGCTGTATGGATTAATAAATGGCAGGGTCACAATACAGAAAGGCTGAGAAACAGTTCATTATGTGCTAATGAAATTTATTATCAGTCACTAAGATGGAGAAGTCTCTACACAAACTAGAATCTTTGAAGATAGGCTTCTATTAGGTGTGCATTATAATGACAAATACATGAATTATGAAGTCCCATAAATCTTCATAAGATGAGATAACCATAATAATAGCCCTTGCAAAGATAAATTATGAGAGAGAAATCGATCTGCACGATAAATTTTCTTTGCATATCAAAGAGGTTCAATAGCCATCACAGACAATGTAAGCTCTACTTTGCATTTTCTATGAGAAGACAAAATTATTTTAATGTGGATAACAAGAAAATATTATGCTATACATTGTGTACCACAATTGAGGTTGTAAAAGCTGCCTGCTACTGGTTAGATATATACGCTTGTTTTCTCTTTAGGAAATTCCTCATATAGACAGTCCATTAGTCTATATGTTGTTTATTTCCCCAACGTGCAGTCTAGACTTCACACACAAAACCACGTTCTGTATTCTCACCTGTGCTGGAAAGTGATAGAGAAAGTTCAGCAAATCATATCCCGTGTCACTAATTTGGTAATACGCTGCCCTAATTATAGCATGCAATGAAATCTGCTGCACATGTAGTAAATTCTGTAACCAAAGCTCTACTGGTCCTTTTGCAATCACTGGAGTGTCCAACTGAGAAATAAATAAAAGGGAGAAAATAAGACATAGTTAACAAATTCCTGTTCAACACTGTTAGTTAAAAGATAGTTACTAAAGATCTTTGCACAAAAATCATAAATTTAAATACTATAAATACTGCGAAAAATTATAACAATTTTATTACATTGATGATTGAAACATGTACTTGTAATTAACAGCAATTCAACTTAATATATATATTGATATGTTGGATAATAGAGTGATTTATCTATTACAAGATTTCTGGGGGGGAGGGGGAGGAAAGGGAAAGGAATATCAGCAAATTACCAGTATTTTTTCTCCTTCTCTTGATATGACTGCCAGTATGCGATCATAATCCTTTTGGTGAAATTCTACTTCATTTATATTGTCAGATATGGAAAGCAGATGTGCCTGTAAGGATAATTCAAAAGACATTCAAGTTATTCAATAACATTAACATTAAATAACATTAGCATAGAAAAAAAACAAAATTGAAGCTAAGGTGATCCTGTGAAGATTTCTCTGAACTTATGGATGAACTTCAGGCCATCCAAAGGTAATAACTGTAGAAATATTTGTGTAGGATTTTATCTCAATCTGGTTTTTTTTGTTATGGTTTTACAGTTTCCACTGGTGATCGAGAACAAAAATCAGTTATTACATTAGATCTACTATCTTATCTCAGCTCTCAGCTACAATGCAGAGTAGCCAGACTGACTTAGCACTATGCTAAGCAACAAGGTCTCTCATGGGGTCCCTTTTATTAAAGGAACCTCCAGCAAATCTTAAAAGGAGACCATATTCTAGTGTTCTGGATTCTGAATATAAATATTTTTAATTACAAATATCTGTTCCCTATTTTGTTAAAGACTAATGAGCAATAAACAAACAAACAAAAATCTCCAGAATTTGCAAGAAAATGTTAACATTCTAACCTATTAACTATTTTTCCACATTTGAATTTCCTTTTTCTTCTAAGCAGCAAAAAAAATAAAAAATAAAAAATAAAAAATCACTTGCGTTGTACCTGAATTGTATGAGAATCACTTGCTTGTCCAAGAATTTCAAGAAGGACAGGATCAGAAACAAAAAAGAATCTAGGAAACAGTAGCCTCTTCTTCTCTAAGTATCTTTAAAATTGAACAAGACTCCCATTAGAATCTTTCACTTTATATTCCCCGCCCCCCCCCTTACATAGAACTGAAACATAAATACTTCATTTTCTATAATTTAATTCAAAAAAGAAGACTTGGGTTCACACCAAAGTAGATCTCATTTCAGAACATTTTAAAAAGTTTTTAAAATAGAAAATACTTGTTAAAAAGAGTAACAAATTGAAATATTTTTCACAATAACAGAAACGTACACACACCAAGAATG
Source organism: Centrocercus urophasianus (assembly GCF_019232065.1). Classification (NCBI taxonomy): domain Eukaryota; kingdom Metazoa; phylum Chordata; class Aves; order Galliformes; family Phasianidae; genus Centrocercus; species Centrocercus urophasianus. The sequence continues at coordinate 74,664,593 of NW_024884142.1, read as the reverse complement.
TTTGCTCACTAGCTTTCTCACTGGCAACAGTACTTTCTAAATATATTCTAGATCATATCATCATTATAGATCATAATCCCTTAATGCAAATGTCCTTTACTCAGCACCTGGCCTGATATCTGCTGATGGATCTCACCTGCCCCAAAGGGGGAAATGGATCCTACCCAAAAGCTGGCAAAGCTTGTTGAGAAGGGCTTTAAACTAAATTTGAAGGGGGAATGGGATAAAACCAGGCCTGGTAGAGATGAGCCTAGAGGAACAATGACAAGACTGGGGATGAGGCTCAGCTAAAGCACATCTACACCAACGCACACAGCATGGGCAACATGGAGAAGCTGTAAGATACTGCACAGCAGCAAACTATGACTTAGTTGCTGCTACAGAAGCATGGTGGGATGGATCCCATGACTGCAGTGGATGACTATAAGCTCTTTAGAAGTGAAAGACAAGGAAGGAGGGGTGGTGGTGAGACTCTCTATGCTAGAGAGTGTTTTGATGTTGTTGAGCTTGAGGCTGGGAAGATAAAGTTGAATCTCTATCGGTTAGGATCAGGGGGACAGCCAACAAGACAGACATTCTGGTGGGGTCTATTACAGACCACCCAACGGGATGAAGAGACAGATGAGATGTTCTACAAGCAGCTGTCAGAGGTTGCTCAATCACTAGCTCTTGTTCTCATGGGTGACTTCAGCTTCCCTGATATAAAATGGAAATTCAATACAGTGCAGAAGAAGGAGTCTGAAAAGTTTCTAGAGTGTACGGAAGATAACTTCCCAATACAGCTGGTAAGAGAGCCTGTCAGAGGAGGTGCCCCTCTAAACTGCTGTTCACAAACAGAAAGACTGGTGGGAGATGTGAGAGTCAGGAGCTGTTTTGGACAGTGACCATGAAATGGTAGTTCTCTATTCTTGGCGAAGTCAGGAGGGGGTGCAACGAAACTGCTACCATGGACTTCCAGAAGGCAGACTTTGAACTGTTTAGGACATTAGTAGGAATCGTCCCTTGGGATTTGGTCTTTTTCTCCAGAAAGGCTGGCCACTCCTCAAGAAGGAAGTCTTTAAGGTGCAGAAGCAAGCTATCCTCCTGTGCTGCAATAAGAGCCCTTGGAGAAGATGATCTGTGTGGATGAACAGGAAGCTTTTCCTGAAGCTCCAAGAAAAAAAGAGAATACACTTCCTGTGGAAAAAGGGACAGGCCTCTTCAGGAGAGTACAAAGTTGTTAGGGATGTGCTCAGAGAAAATCAGAAATGGAAAACCCCAGCTTGAACTCAAGCATGCCACTGGGGTAAAAGGGAACAAAAAAAGAAAAGGCTGAGGTTCTCAATGACTTCTTTAAATCTGTCTTTAAAAGTCAGACCAGTTATCCTCAGGATATTCTACCCCTTGACCTGGAAGTCTTGGATGAGGAGCAAAATAAATGCCCCACAATTCAGATGAAAATAGAGACCTGCTACTCCACCTATACTGCCATAAGTCCACCGGGTCAGATGGATGCATGAAGGAGATGGTGGAGGCGATAGCCACGCTGCTTTCAATCATCTATTTACACTCCTCGTCAACTGGAGAGATCCCAGAGGACTGAAGGCTTGCCAATGTGACTCCCATCTACAAGAATAGTCATACAGAGGACCCAGGGAACTATAGGCCAATCAGCTTGACTCAGCGCCAGGAAAGGTTATAGAGCACATCATTTTTAGGGAGATACACAACATGTGTGGGACAACTAGAGGATAAGGCCTTGCCAGCACGGGTTCATGAAAGGCAGGTCCTGCTCCACCAACCTGATCTCCTTCTATGATCTAGTGACCCGCTTGGTGGATGAAGGAAAGGCTGTTGACTAATCTACCTAGACTTCTGCAAAGCTTTTGACACTGTCTCCCAAAGTATTCTCCCAGAGAAGCTGGCACCTCATGCTTAGACAGATACACTCTTTGCTGAGCCAAGAACTGGCTGGATGGCTGGACCGAAAGAGTTGCAGTGAATGGAGTTAAATCCAGCTGGCAACCAGTCAAGAGCAGTATTTCCCAGGGGTTGGTACTTGGGCCTGTTCTGTTCAATATCTTTACTGATAGCCTGGATGAGGGCATTGAGAGCACTCTCAGTGAGTCTGCAGATCACACCAAACTGATAGGAACTGTCAATCTACTTGGGATAGGAAAACTCTACAGAGGGTCTAGTTAGGCTGGATAGCTGGGTTAAAGCCAGTGGAATGAAGTTCAAGAAGACCAAGTGCTAGGTCCGGCACCATGCTATAGTGCATGCAACCCCATGCAATGCCACAGGCTTGGGACAGAGTGGCTGGAAGACTGTGTAAAGGAAACAGATCTGGGGGTATTGGTTGACTCTCAACTGAACATAAGCAAGCAGTGTACCCAGGTTGCTAAGAAGGACAATGGGATCCTGGCTTGTATCAGAAATTGTGCAGTCAGCAGGAGCAGGGAAGTGTGTACCCTGTGTACTCAGCAGTCGTGGGGCTGCATCTCAAGTACTCTGTTCAGTTCTGAATCCCCTACTACAAGAAAGACACTGAGGCACTGGAGCACGTTCAGAGAAGGGCAACAAAGCTGGTGAGGGGTCTGAAGCACAGTTCTTAAGAGGAACAGCTGAGGGAACTGGGATTGTTCAGCCTGGAGGAGTCTCAAGGGAGATCTTATTGCTCTCTACAACTACCTGAAGGGAGATTGCAGTGACATAAGGCTTGGTCTTTTCTTCCTTGGAACTAACAATAGGACTAGAGGAAATGGCCTCAAGTTGTGCCATGGATATTCAGGTTGAACGTTAGGAAACACTTCTTCCCTGAAAGAGTGATCAGGCACTGGAACAGACTGCCCACGGAGGTGGTGGAGTTGCAGACTCTGGAGATGTTCACAAAACCATTTAGATGTTTTACTGCTGAACATACATATATATATATATATCTATATATATATATATACACACGTATAATCAAAGAATTCATACCCTGTAAGTGACTTCTGACATACTTCCAGTTGTTCATGTAAGTGAGGCAGAAGTTGCTCCATAGTCTCATCTCCAACACAGCAGGAAATTACATTTGAATTTTCATGAGCACGTTGCATTATTCTTACCCATGACTTATCAATATTCTGAAAACGCTTTGCTTCCTATATACACCAAAAAAAAAAAAAAAAAAAAAAAAGTGCTTTCATAGCATCCTCCGTTGGAAATTAGTACACAGAAGGCTATTAATAAGTAATAGGCAAACATTACAAGTTTACCTGTGGTAACTGTTTTGCAATATCTCCTCCTACAAAAACTGCTTCAAGATAAACCCAGAGATTTTGTACAACCAACCATTCTTCAATTATGTCTGTAGCGCCACTTAGTTTAGAAATCCAACTCTGAATATCTTTTTTAAATGGTGCATTGTATCTGAAATAAAGGAAGAAAGACAGAGAAATTTAATTCTCAAGAAAGCTACTGTTAAACAGGAAGCTAAAATATGATGGCTAAGAGAGAACTGAGAGAACTTATAGAGCAAGACAAAGTTCCTAACAACTTTATAATACTTAAGTATATTGAGATAATAAGTTGCTACTAATATATCAATGTCTGCCAGTAGAGGAAGTTTTTAAATCAGAAATTTTAATTTTTATTCTTTTTTTTTCCATTAACAAATAACATTCAATTCAAATTTACTGTTGATTTATTCTAATAAGAGTACAGTTGTTGAAAACACCATGCAAAATCATTTTAAAAGTACCTATTGCTCAGTAAAGAGCCAAGAATCATTAAACTGTCCTCCATCAAAGTTATGATTTCTGCTGATTCAGATCCCTTTAGCAGTAACTCTCCTCTTCCTTTGAATGGTGAAAAGCTCAGAAATTGGTTTCCCCAGATATCAGCTGTTTGAGATAGCTTGGCTTCTATATCCTTTTCCTTTGTAGCAGAAATACATATATCCTGGACAGAAAAAAAGAGTTTTTAAAAATGAAATGTTCCAAATGTTAATCTTCTAACGATGGTCTATTTAAAATCAGTGTATGAAATTTTGTAAGATAATATGGCTGTATCACAAATGCAGAAATCACTGTACTAATTTTGCTGAAATCTCTCTGAAATGAAGTATATGGAAAAATGAAAAATATTCCATTGGAAATGTATTATTTCCCATTTCTGTGGCTTCATATTTTGTTATTTCTGCATCATAAGATTTCTGAATCATCATTTCCATATGGTTTTGAGTAATGACATAGATATATTTGTTATCAACTCTTACTCCTGTCTCATTTCAATTTATAGAATTACAGCATCTCTCAGATGGAAAGAATCTCTGGAGATCATCAAATCCAATATCCCATTCAAATCAGAATTGAATTTAAAATTAAGCAGATCAACCTGTAATGCTTCCATTAAAAAAATCAAACAAAGTATGAATACAATAATATCGTTTGCATCTGCATTTAAGCTATAACATTGACAAACTCCACTGAGAGTTCTTTTCAGGTTATTTGTGGGAAATTTTCAAAGTTTTATGGTTTAGAAGACTCTATAAAGGTCCAGAAAGGTATTTGTGTTAAATGAAGAATCAAGGAGTTTTTCTCTGTAAAATATCTCATTCATTTCCAAATCTTTAAAGAAATCAGACAATAAAAATTTAAGTGAATGTTATCATATGAAGTTTATTTTCTGCTAAACAAAGGCTAGAAAATCAGGACAAGGAAGAAGAGATTATCTACAAATATGTGTCCAAAGATTCCAGTTCCCATTTCTGCTTTTCTTCATACAAATGAGATTTCTAAACACGGTATTGATTTAAACCAGTATGGTCTGCTTGACAGACAAGACCCTTAACAATGTAAAAAATATTTTTAAAAGTTAGGTGAACATAATATCATCAAATGAAATGCAAAAAAGGCATTTACCTACCTCAATGTCATCTTTATTTTGAAGAATCGGGGCTTCCATAATGTTTCGAAGGCAAAATGAATCAGATTCTACATCAAATTGATGTCCCGTTGTTTCAGCTATACGGTTCCAGTGCCTTGGCTTCATTGCTTTGTCAGTCATCAATTCCAACAAAGGACACGATTCGCTAAAATCATCAATTTTTTTCTTTAGATCTAAAAATGCTTGCCAGGTTTGGAGTCCTTTAGGTAATCGACGGCACCTGCAATTGAGTTAAGTTGGTGCAGTAGTAAATGGCCTTTTATAGATATAGGAAATCTTAAAAACATTCTAAAAACAGATAGGAGATGTAAATTAGTTGCCATCCAAGTCAACATTTTCTATGTAAAACCATCAAATTAGTCACCTTTTTAGAAAAAAACTTGTGTAAACATCCTCCCTAACAATAATATTTAACATTTTTTTTTACCAAATAAACAGAAATATTTCAGTTTGCATTAAAACATTAGTCCATTAACTGCTTTTCCTTACAAATGTTTATTAATTTAAAAAAAAATTGTTAACTTCATATATGTAAATCTTGCAGAAATCAGTAATACACAATGCATATTATCGCATCACTCTGGAGATAAATACACAATTTAGAAATACATGATAACATTATCTTCTCATACTGGTTAGAGGTCCATAAAACATTAGCTAAGAACATGAAAACTAAATACTTATATTTAGGGCATGGCAAGGAAAGACAGTTAAGGAATAATTATTGCATTGACCCTACTTTTACAGAGCCTGCCCAATAGGATGGAGCTTGTCATAAAGCAGGACTGCATTATGTACGAGGTTAGTGGTGGCCTGAACTGAAAGAAGTTATTTATTCTGTTGCAAAGTAATTCTTGTCCTACTGTTATTTCATCCAATAATAATTAAGATACTCCTTAATAAGGTTAGAAAACATTCTGAAGCAGTCTAACAAAATAAAATACTTCTGAAGGAATGTAATAAAACAAAGTTAACTTTCATCCTAGAAGCTGGTATGGTTCCCTGCTTTGGATTTAAGATGAAAATGACGTTGATAATGCACCAATGTTTCCGCTGTTGCTGAGAAGTGCTTATACTAAATCAAGGACTTTTCAGCTTCTTATGCTGATGAGGAAGCAGAACAATAAAACTCTGGGGAGTTGGCTAGTGCTGGGCAGCTACTGCTTACGAACAAACCAGGCATTGGTCAGTGGGTGGTGAGTAACTGTGTTGTGAATCATTTGTTCTGAATATTCTTTTATTATTATTACCACTATTCCTTCATTTTCTGTCCTGTTAAACCATCTTTATTTCCGCCCTTGGGTTTTACCTTTTTTTTTTCTCCCAATTCTTTCTCTAATCCCACTATGGGGTGTGAGTGGATGGCTGCGTGATGCTTAGCTGCCTGATGGGTTAAACCACAACATCTGTTATCAAAACCACAGGTAAAAGGCTGGTTAAATGAAACTACAGCATTATCCTGTTCTCCTTGGCAAGCCTCATCACTTTAAGATAAACCTTATTTGTGTAAGTTTTATGTGTAAATATACCAAAGAACTTTTCTAAAGTCACCTGAATATTAATGCATTTAGCATAAGTTACAGTTCATGTTATGATCACACCTGTTCTGAAAATCCAGAAGCTCAGCATTAATTTTTTCAATATCTACGTCTGTCCAAAGTATCTCATAATAACCATTTATGCTGTTTATTACAGTATCATACAATCCATACAGTTTCTGAAGAAAGGCTAACTCCTTTCTGGAAGAAAAAAATCATATTAATATAAATAAATCTATTTGGATATTTATCAATACTTAAAATACATAGCATCTCTACATAGTATCTCTATTATTACCAACATTTGAGATAGATCAAATAGATTATATTTTTTTTATCCAGAAAATAACAGTTCATTAATAAAAGCCACATGCACAAAAAGTAGACTATACTAAATACCTATTTTTCACACCAAACTTATGTGGGGGATGTTTTGCTTTGGTTTAGTTCAAAACAATTCCAGTTCACCCAAAAGAAGCGAGCATCCCCCTACAGTCAGCATCAACAGCCTCACCTCAAGTACTGTATGCAGTTCTGGGATATAAATATAAGAACATAAAACTAATAGAATGTCTCCAAAGGAGGTTAACAACGATGAAGAAAGTTCAAGAGGGCATGACCTATGAGGAGTGTCTGAAGATACTTGCAGAGGGGTGACGTCATTGCTGTCTGCAACTTCCTCAAGATAAGGTGCACAGAGCAAAGCACTAATCTCTTTTCTCTAGTGACTGGTGATAGGATGTAAGGGAACAGCTTAAACCTGAGTCAGGGCAAGTTCAGGTTGAATATAAGGAAAACGTTCTTTACTGAGAGGGTGGCCAAGAACTGGAACAAGCTCCCCAGGAAAGGATCAATGTACTAAAGCCTGTTGGTATTCAACAGACATAGGGACAATGCTCTTAGACATACGATTTAACCTTTATGGTTCTCTGTGCAGAGTCTGGAGAAGGGCTCTGATCCTCCTGGGTTGCTTTCAAATATAGATATTTTATGATTCTACCCACCTTGAGCTGGCACTGTTGGGCAAAGCAGAGTGTGCCATGGCAAGTGGTGACAATTACTCAATTTACTTCAGAAGCACTCTCTGAATCTGAACTAAAATGGTAATGCAAAAACAGCCAGAAAGGGTCAGATCCCCATTTGTATGAATCATCATCAATCACTAAAATGGCTGGTGCAGAACCATTAGTATCTGATTTTCGTTAGTACAGCTGCTCAAAAAATTTAGACTTCATAAACCTCTAATGATATAAAATCACATATAATTACACACTGACTTTTCCTTGTCTCTTTCTTCTTGTTACTATTTTGTAAGTATAATATTACATATATACCCATATATGTGGGTATATTTTTAGTACATGGCATTCTGCTTCTTTAGTATGATACCTCCATCAAAATAATCTCGTGTGGTTCTGCCACCGTAATATATAAATAAAGTTACCCTCTGCCTTTCTAATATAACTAATACACACCTAACACAGCTGTATTTCAATAGTTACCTGACTTTATGCAAAACTTCATAGTCTGTGACAGGCAATCCAAACAACTGTTCTCCAGAAGAGTATGTGATAAACTTTCTCCAAAGCTCATCAAAATTACTCTGAATAAATTAGGATTCATACAGGCAAAGTTAAAAAAAATACTTTACATTTTAAATTATCTAATAAGAAATCATTAGAGTTCTAAACTTGTCTTTAAAAACTTCTATTAGAAGCATATTTAAATGTCTGAAAAATAATTTTCACATAAAATTTTTAAATGATTCTCATGTAAAGCAATGCTCAAATCCACATATTGAATTCAGTTAGTGAAAATATATGAGAGCGACTCTGAAAGTAATGCCTCCTATTTTGTTATGCTGGGCCACAAAATCAGAGGCAGATGTTGGTGGTATGGCAGTAGAGGTTGAACCATTCCATCAATTCGTTGCCATGTGACAAATGCCTTTGTGTCAGAATGCCCCTCTGCTGCCATCTGACATGGAAGCGCATATGCAGAAAAGGTGTGTGGCTGAATTCCTCCATATGGAAAAAATGGCACCCATTAACATTCACTGATGCTTGCTGATTGTTTATGGAGACCAAACAGTGGATGTGACCACAAGACAGCAGGCGATACCTTTCAGTAGTGGCAACACTACAGAGACAAAGGTCATCTCCCCTGGTCTAGATTTGTGCAAGCACGGAATGCAGACTCATAGGAGTGACCTATATGTATATGAGAAGCAATAATTTGAAGAAATATTTTACAAAAATTGGATGTGAAATTAATTCCTCATCCTCCAGACAGAAAAAAAAAAAAATTGTATTAGTTGATAAGTTGTTCAGTATGGATAAAAACATTGGAGAATGCCAACACAATTATTTTCAGGAAAAGTGTAACTGCTTTCTAAAGTATTGGACCAACATGGGAAAGTGGAAAGAAGAATGATTTTAGTAATAAGTAGTACAAAGCATTCTTTTAGCAAAATAAACGTATCTAAAAACAATGTATCTGAAAAGCAAATTAATTTGAAGTCTCTCCATTTTCTGTTTATATTAGAGACATGTTGGGATTCAAGTACATTTTTCTACTTCGTCAGTGCTTTTCAAGAACGTTGAGTTCATTTTTGCAAAATCACATACAATACGTGACTGAGAAAAGTCCTACAGAAAAAAAATTATCAATTTATTACTATTTGCAAAGAAAAGTTAAAAACTAAAACTGAATAAAGTCAACTGGAGATCCATGATCTAAGGCCAATAACAAACAAAAATCAAGCTGAAAGGCAAATATCTAATGGAAGACGTGATGTTTACAGGAGGAGGAAAATACTGTCTCATGTGGCTGATATGTAACTTGCCTTCTTCTCAGCCATGATACTTGTTTTTTGTTGTTGTTGTTTCATAAACACTGTTTCAAGCAGATAATTTCTGCTCATGAAACATGAAGCGTGGAGCAAGTCTGCACATAAACCAATCAACTACTCTACATTAAGGAACACAGTGCCTGAAAAAATTATAGCTAACAGCATTCTACATAGAGTATTAGTGAAGACTGCAATCTTTTGTAAATGTATCTTCCTAAACTTACTTTGAAAAGGAACACTGGATCTAATTTTAATTCTTTCAAAAATTAATTGCATAGTTGCTTACCTGAAAGATCTGTAGCCTATTACTAGCTTCCTGAGGTGGAATATTTGGAACCATAGGGCCTTCCTTTTAAACAATCAATAAACAGAAACTGAATTTTAATTTCCAAAGTGACTGAAGTCCAAACTACATAATCAATTGACAGTCAAGTTCCAATCAACTTATGTCTGTTGGTGATGTAATACTTACAGTGATAAATCTAATTAAAGATAATATTCACCCATTGGCTTAACTGAATCGATAGTACTAGACTCTCATATTCTCATTTTTTTAAAAATTAAACAAAACAAAATCAGTGAGTGGGCCAACAATATCTTCTTGTGGTATACAGCAACAACATCATAATGTGGTACAATAAAAGATATTATAACGTGCCGCAATTCCTAAACTCCTTTCTAAATATATATCTCAAGGAAAGAACCCCCACCAGAATTGTTTTCAGCTGTAGAGCTGTTTGTGCTGCTGTTACTCCAGACTGAAAACACCGACCTAAAACAATGCCTTTTTAGGAACCAGGACATTAGTAACTCAACCATACATTCAGTAGCTCAACAGAATAATACTCTGATGTCTACATGATGTGAACAAAAAAATACTGAAAAACTAAGTACAAACTGTACCAAAAAGTTCAAGTTAGTTACCGTTTCATATGATGTTTCAAAGTTTGATACATCCTCCCGAAAAACTGCAACTGATTCCAGTAAACTGCTTTTAAATTTGGGCTGAACTCGAGTCAATTCATCTTGAATTCTGATCTGACAGACAGAAGGTTAATGAAGAACATTGTTAAAAGAAAAAAAGGAACAGGTATCCGGAGCTACATATAAACAAAAAATCATAAACAAAATTATTAAACTCCTAAGCTACTGAAATGAATTATTTGCAGCTAAACAGGTATTGTTTTTCTTTACAGTGCTACATGATCTATTTTTTTAGATAAAAAGTAGAAACAAATAAATTTTCTCTTCATTTATGAATAAACATATTTCATTATGAAGAAGGGTGAGAAGGGAACAAAAGGGTACTTCCTTTCTTCCAAAAAACTCTCTAAACCCAAAATATTACATTCCTCTTCTTCAGTGATGGTTCAGAATTTTCTTTAACAACTTCCAGTACCTAAAGGAGGCCTACGAGAAAGATGGAGAGGGACTCTTTATCAGAGAGTGTAATGATAGGACAAGAGGCTAGTTTTAGATTAGATATTATGAAGAAATTTTTTACTCAGATGGAGGTGAGGCACTGGAATAAGTTGCCTAGAGAAGTTATGGATGCCCCATTCCTGGAAATGTTGTTGAAGGTGAAATTGGATGGGGTTTTGAGCAATCTAGTCTAGTGGAAAGTGTCCCTGCCAACAGGAAGGGAGTTGCAAATAGAGGATCTTTAAGATCCTTTCCAATGCAAAACATTTTTTTGATTATTTGTTCAAAAGCTTGAGAGAAATAATCAAGAACTGCATGAAACGGAAATGAAAAAAATACCACTTGACTTCTTGAGTCCTTTCTAGAATTATTAATATGTGTGACAAGATGTTTATTGCAATAAAATGTTTATATATTTCCACGTAAAAAAATTTACATTTCAGGACAACATCCAATACACATTGAGCTTTGATGGATATAAGCCTGTCCTAAACAATAAAGGTAAGTGTGAAATTCCCATCATTTAAGGGAAAGGGCAGTGACAAAGTATGCACTTATTAAACTCTTGTAACCTAAATCTTCCTGATCAGATCTAAGAATGAAGCAAAAACATGAATTAAAACAGCGGGACAAATGAAGAAAAGTAATAAATTCCTTATTTTCTTGCAGCTTTTAAACCTCTACCTATGAGCTGTAATAATATTTAAATAGTAAAGAGCTGCTTTATAAAATAAAATTAGAAAATGAACATCATATTCAATGGTATAGATAGACACTAGTGTGCAACTGAGACAAGGAGTGAGAAAACAGGATGGAGTTACAATTGGTCCCACACCACCTTTTATACTCTGAAAAACACAGAAACATACTTTTATACACTTACAGCTTTAGCTTGTAATTTATTAAAAGAATATCTGAGTGTATCAACTCCTTCTGCTTCCTCTTTTGTAACCTCAATTTCAAACGTGTTTAAAATGGCATAGGCTTCCTAAATTTAAAACAAACAAACAAAACTTAGTAACGATCCATTTTTAACTCATTTGCAGAAACACAGTTTCCATGTGTTATATATCTCTCAAATAAAATCTCATCATATAACTTAAGTATAAAATATTGATTTTTTTCTTTTAAAATAAGGTTAGAGAATGAATAAGAATGAGGTCAAAACAGTAAAAAAGAATATATTTCTTTAAAATAAAAAGCTTGTAAGTGATGAAATATCAGGAAAATACACAAAAGAAATTGAATCTTATATAAGAGGATTTATTATCTCGATGTTTTCTGTATTCTAGAATCTCAATTTTAATTGATTTTAATGATTTTTTTCTGAACACTGAATAATTATCCACACTAAAATAGTTATGAAATATTTTGCCATTTATAAAATCTTTATTGCTGTATTTTTCAAACTATCAAATGCTTGTACGTGTATCATTACATAATGAACCTATATTTTTTTCACTTTTGCAACTTATTTGCATTCAGGTAGTTTGAATACCCTCTTCTATTACTCTCTTTCTACAAACAAGGCACAAATTATTAAAAAATGTGAGTTTTCTTATGTAGTTTTCTTAAATAGTGCTGACCTCATTTTCTCTTGTATATTTTATTTAATACCTATGCATTTAATGATCACATCTGTATCTTTAGCCTGAAAAGTATCCTGCAGACACTCAGCCTAAGAGAATATTCAGAACACACTTTTCTTTCTTAAAAGCTATCAAAAAAGACAGAAATCCACTAAAAGTCCTTTCTGGTATCATGTAAATAGATGACTTTCAGAATGAAAATGTTGGTATTCAACAGTAAAATTTCTTCTGCAAAAGTTAGATGAAAATGTGAAAAAACATGTTACATTAAATTGATTGCTTCTGAGTATGATAAAAAAAAAAATCCAAGTATATATAAAGCTTAATGAGCTTCTTTTATTGAGTGATATCAGGAAAATATGATATGAAGAATGCTGACAATTTCTGACAGCATGCAGTGATGTGTGACTTCATAAATGTATTCTGGGTGTATTTGATGGTGTTATATGATCAAAATCTTTGCTTATAGATATAGAAGAATTAGGAAGAGGATTAAATCTAATGAAAGCATACAGAAAAAGGGAGATTAATGTTATCTTCTCTCGTGTTTTCATCTGTTTATTAAACATACGTATTTAAATTGTCATTTAATAGAGAATCTGGTTTTTTTGTTCTGTATTTATACTGGATCAAGCAATGTATATTATTTTGATTCATAGTTTTTAATAAAAATAGCAATAAATATTATTTTGTTTTTTATCTTCTGCCCAAATCCTTCGTGACAGTAACCTTGTTTTGTTCTGTTTATTTTATGACTCCTACTATATAATGTTGTATTAATAAAAACAAAAAAATTAAAAGTCATCTTACTTCAATAGGTCCCAGAGTCATATCCATTTCTATTTTATTATCACGTATGATAGATAAAGCTTCCATTGCAAGCCTGACATCATCTAGGTCATTCAGAGGTCGAGACAATTTCTTTAAATATGTGGTGATGAATGATGTCATGTCTGTCATTTTCTTTTTATATTCCTCATTTAAATAACGACAAAGGAGTAACTTCCAGGCTTTGGCTTCAGCAGATAAAGCTGTTTTCAATGGTCCTGATTTAGAAACAAAAGCAAACAAACAAAAAAACCACACAACACATATAGTTCTGTAGCGCAATTAGGAAGAATGTCAGCAGAAGTGCAATCCAATTACTGTATTTTAACAGTTTCTAGTATACTGAAATACATTTCTGCTTTTGTATGGTATATCCATAAAACACAAAGGCAAGCTTATATAATAGAACACACAAAGATGAATGAAAAAGAAAAATGTCTGCTTATAAGTTTAAATTCTTATTGATTATATTTAATTAATATATATTACCCAAGCATATGAAGATGAGTGATATTTAAATGGCTTTTATCTGCATTCTAAATGGTATCTTGGGATTTCAGTACTGGGATTTGGAATACTTGACAAGTAAAACTGCAAGGCATCTTGCAGCAATATGAAAATAAAACTCCTTTGTAATTTCTATTCATATCTGTAAACGTTTTATTTCGAAGAATAAACCAATTAACATGACTTTTTTTTTATTACTTCAGTATGTACAAAGAAAAGAAAATATCATACCTGTGTGCAATTCAATTGGACCAAGAAGAAGAGTGGGTTTCAAATCTTCCATCTCTTGCTCAAACATAGCATAATGAAGTATTTCTTCTCTAATTTCAGTCAGAGATGGACTACTGGCCAAAAATTGCTATGTGAAGGTTAAAAAGAAAAAAAAAAAAGTGAGTGAGACTTATTCAGGAATTATTGAAAATTTATATTAATACCACATTAATACTACATTTGAATTTAGCCTTCCATTCCATTATGCATGAAAATATATTCAATTATCTGTCAATAATTCTCAATCTTATTGACAAATTCCAATCAAATTTAACAGAGAAATAGACATCCAAAACACATTGGTTGACTATTTGTGAAAACAGATGATCTTAACAGATTAAAAAAGAGCACATGCCTGCACATACGTAAAAGTTGCACCATCAGTGTAATGTAAAACAACCACAGTAAAACAAATTTTGTAAGCAGCTCCATGAGCAGAAGAAGTCAAGAGTACAAAGGTTTTGTCATTCTGAAAAGCTGCATTTTGAAACTGTTACTCAAAAGCTGTATTCAATATGTCTATATTTCATGGGTAAGCAATAAACACTATAAGATGTTTCATACTTCTTTTGTCTGAGAATACCTACACAGGCTGAAGAAAGGAGGGGCATGTGTGCACAAACACTAAATGCCCAATTATTGAGGCTTCTTTTGTAACAATATTCTTTTCTTTAGCAGGTCAAAAGTTACAATATTTGTCTAGACTTAAAATTCAATTAGACTAACAGTACAATTCTTGTGTCTGCATATAATGCATATTTCTTAGTACAAGCCGCAGCGTGCCAGCCAAGAGACCAGTACTCAACCAGTAAACAAGGTGATGTAATACTCACTGATCTATCTACAAACAATGCAACATACAGAATCTTTCTATTAAATAGAAAACTGAATTAAAATGAGGTTAAATAAAGGAGACATGGCAAACAACTTTCTTCTACTGAATTTTAATTAAAATGCTGTTGTAGATGTGTTGTAATGTGAACATCCTGAAGTAGAATTCCCAAAAACTTATAATTACTAGAAACAATATTTTTCTTTCTGTAGTAGGTGCTACATTTTTCTACCACTTCTGAGGATTCAACTTAGAGAAGTCACCCTCTTAACAACAACCAGGATTCTATAATTCAAACAAGGAAGGGAATAGAGAATTATCTGCTGAACAGAGACTGTAAAAGGAAGAGCAGTGAATAAAAATAAGCATTCAGCTCAAAATAAGAGCCTTAAATACTTTCCATACAGAAAAAAGAATAGGTAATCAGTACTGAAGCTGTAACAAGCTCTATGAGTTGTTGCATATATCATGCAAGACTAGAGTTTTCTTATGGGGCCCTAAATCCAGAGACATACAAAGAAAAAGTTAACAAAAAAATTAAGACCACTTTATCAGCACCTATAAAGGCATAGAAACAGAAAAACCCTGCCCTCAACCTAACAGCAGGTAGTGTGCAATCCCTTCTGCTTAGGAAATATACTATCACTCCTACCACTATTAAAATTGAAAAAGAATTTGAGCTGTTAGCTTTCTTTTCTATGCTCTTTTCCTTCATATTTCTTTTTCTTAATGTTTTCTAGTTTTAAATTATGAAAAGATAATTAATGAACAGTCCTGCAGGAGATTAACATTAAACTCACCTGAATTTTGGCATCTCTATCTTCTGTCCAAAGCACTTTATATTTCTGAAAATCCTGCAGAGTTTCACTAGCTATTTCTCTTAAAGAATTCATAGAAGAAGAGAGGAGCACAACTAATTTAGAAACATCTTCACTTTCAGCAACACCTGAGTAAAAATTTCGTAGTTTTCTTTTCATCCCATCTTCAGCTCTTTCTGCAAAATAAAATGTAAATGTAAAAGTTGTTAAAAGTCCAGTTAGTGACAGTTTTCCTCTAAACAGCAACTACGCTGTTCAGTAAGGCTAAACAACCTTCTCTACATAACTGCTTAATATATAGGTACCAGGTCAGGTGCTAGTTCAGGTCAGGCTCTATAGAGTTAGGCCATATTCAGCCTGGAGTTAATGTTTCCAAACAGAAAGAAAAGAGTCGTCTATACTCACAACTATAATTTTACTTTGTCTAGTTTAATTGCAACTAGAACATGACAAGGTCCAGTAAATATTATGTGCTTTTTCCTTTTAAATTCATACAGTGTTTTAAATTATTTAAACCCCTTAAAATACTGTAAATTTCTAAAACTGTAAGAAATCTCAATAAACAGCTTTTTGTTAGGCTCCAGAGATTTAAAAAAAAACACAAACCAAGAAAGAAACACAAACATAAAACTTTGCCAATTTACAACTTTTATGAGTGCAAAAATAAAGTTTGTGTTTTGAGTCTGCACTTATCTGTTGGTATCTAAGTCTTTTCAGTCTTAACTGAAAGGTTTAAACACTGATAACTGCTGCTCCAGTTATATTGTTCATGCTGAAACAGGAGCTCTGTCTCCTTTAAGATTTAAAAGTAAACTCATATAGAAGGAAAATAAAATGCAATCTATTGTGTCCCTAAATATTCAATGAACTTTTGATACAATCAGAATTATTTTAGACATTGACAGTTGTGAGATCTAATTAACCCTTTCTGTCATACCAAGTGCCTGAGCATTTTGAAGCAGATTTAGCAGAATGTTGGAGGAAAACTCACTCTTCCTGATGCTCACACTGTTTAATCAAAGCATTTTATTTTAGCATGAAGACCATCACAGGGATCTGGGCACCAGAAACAATGTCTCAGACTGGCTCATCCACACCAACACACTCCCTTAGATCTCCTTGACCAAACAATAATATAATCTATCATTCTTGCATTCCTTTCTTCCTGACCATTGCTGATGAATGGCTTGATGGTGATGAAAACGATTACTTGCTAATGATGTATTTTGACAAAGAAAAGGGCTGTATCATGAGGACTGTCTTCTGCCACTTCTGTTTTTCCAGCAATTTTAAAGTCTCAATACTGGACTATCAGGAAGAAAAAATTTCCTAGACGTTCACAATTTTCCAAAGGAATCATAACAAGAATATGGCATTTTCATTAGAATTCAAACTTGAATTAATTAAAAAATCAAAATAAATCAACTTACTTTCCTCCTTTTTGGCTGATTTTCCTACTCTTGATGTAGACAATAATCCGGTTTTTAAATTAGATTTTAGCAAATGCTTCTGTCCCCACTGAGAAACTCCACGACTTACATCCAGAATCAGTTGAATCATACGATTGATGGCTTGCTGCATATCATCTAAACTGGGAACCATAACCTATTCAAAACAGTTGGAACACTGTTGGAAAAAAAGCAACTGACTGTCATTCTCTAAGATCTCAGCTTAACTTCATCCACGGTGAATTGTGGAACACACGCCCCAGAAGAGGATCCAGAAAATGTAACTCTTAGAGTATGTCTGCCTCAGAATTGCCTCTCAAGGAAAGAAACATACTGTACTGATCTGCCACCTATTTGTAGAGTTACACTGCAGCAGACAAACTGTCATCCAAGTATTAGTAGCTTTTTTTGTTTTCTTTTTACAATTCCTAAAACGTTTTTATAATCTGCAATATACGTTACCAGGTTTTTTTCCCCTGCAACCTAGAATTCTAAAGCATTAGAAACATCAGACCAAGATCTTCCTCTCTGTTTCTCTTAACCTCTAGATCCTAAGTTCTGTGAGAGAGAATTTTAAGAGGGTTGGTCATAAATGTGCATATGGGTGCTCATCTTAAAGAATATTTAAAACTATATAACCTCTCCTTCTAAGTGCTTTCATATATATGTTTTCATGCCATACAACTTAAGGAAGACAACAATCACCTATATCACAGCAACAAAGGTTCTACTTGAATAAGTACTGATCTATTTTTTTTCTCCCAAGAGCAGTATTGCTTCAAAAACTTTATAAAAAGCACAGTAAATACAAAATGAATGGAACTCCATACATTAGCCCTAATCTCAACTTACATTTTCACAATGTATTTTGTATCCAGAATTCCCAAAGCCAAACAGGTAGAGAACTTACTCAGTGACAGAGTAAAACAAGAATTCTTGATCCAGAGCAACTAGCAAACAGAACAGACTCAAAACACCGGCTCTAGTGTGCCATCCTCCACACTGTATAAATAATAGTATGCTCCCTGGCATAGTTTGAGATGATGTAAAATAGCACTCCCTCTCAAAAAAATGCCAAACACAAAATAAATAGTCAGGCACAGTTTGGAGTATAAATTATGATAGCTGCTAAGACAGTTTAAATACAATCTCCTAGATTCAGGCGTAAAAGCATTTGTAACTGTAAATAGAAGCCATTTCAGGTCAGCTGGCTTTGAAGCCAAAAGTCAGCCACTAGCCTCTTTCATTCAATATTACACAAATAGCCAGGAAGTCCCAAATACAGAGCTTTCTCAACTGCACTGTCAGAATACAGTTAATTGTAGCTTTATCCTGCTCTTCTCTGAAAATAATTATATGTAGGACAAGCTTGAGAAAAGGTACTTATCAAGTTCTCCAGAATGGTGAATAGGAGAAAGAATCTACCTGAGAGCAAGACAGGAGAGAACAGAAAACCAACTTTTTTAAAAAACTTTGGAACAAACATCAATCATGGGGTACATTCAGTCCTAAATGTCATCCTCAGTTTCTTGAAGTGTAAGCCATTACTCTGAAATGACTAAACTATCCCACAGAAGTACTCAGAACTTGTATATGAACCGCTAAAAAGAGACTATAATGTTTTACAAATTAACTTAACAGACTGAGCAGTTGTTGCATTAGAACAAGGAACTCGCAAAATCCTATTTGTTAAAATAAGGTTCTGTTTCTGAATTGGTGCTGGTTCAGTAGAAGTGTACATATATATCCTGTGCTGGAACAAATGCAGAGACATTATAAAATAGTGTATTTTACCTTACCTATGAGACACATATCTTACCGCATTAGGTATAGCAAGGTGCACTTCTGCTTTTAGAAAAGAAACATTCTCTTCAGATTTGCTTGGGTGAGCAGAAAACGTTGATCTTCTAAATGTAGTTTTGCTGAAAATAATTTTGAAACATGTCATACATACTTCACTATGAAACACATTCAAATTATCTTAGAAATGTCAGCTGAGCTACCATTTCAGCAGAAACCTTCATGGAGAGTTTTTATGTTAGTAGGGTATTAGCTATTTGACAAGTTTTATGTTTTAAGGATAAAGAAAATAGCCACAAGTTCATTATTCAGACAAAGGTTATTTTAGATATAGACATTGTTTTCTGAACTTTTTAACCAGAATATTTTCTGATTCTGGATTTCAATCTCTTAGTTTAAGAATGACAGTGATTTCCCAGTGTTTTGAGTAGGGCATAAAAAGGTTTCACCAACCATTACGTGCAACAATCTACAACACTAAGAGTTGCCTCCTGGAAGTTTAGATAAATATACAACCTGACAGTTTCAAAGACAAGCTAGTACAAAATGCCAAACACACAATCTGAAGCCCCTCAAAATTAAAATTAAAGACAGAGTGCAAAGAACAGTTTCTGAATGCTACCACTTGACTGAGTGACATAAAAAAATTGAGCATTCAACAATATGATACTGTAGACAAATTCAAAGATGAAAACGTTTGTAATTGTTGCAACTGTATTGTATCCAACAAAATTCTCACTGACTTCAGTAAGATCAGAATTTGAATAAATTTTGCTGAAAGACATCCATAAAAAGAAAAAAAGTAATACAAACTTCAACATGTAATGATGATAAAATACTGTCAACTTTATATACTTAAAATAAACCATCTTAACAGAAATCTAAATAGGCTAGCTCTTCAATAGATAATATATTATATGGAAGAAATTCTGTCTATACGTTTCATTCACCACAGAGAACTCTATAGAAATAATACTACAAAACAGTTGAACAAATAAAAAAAACACATTAAACTGCATGGATCTTTTCATAGTCACACAAAATTCATAATGAGTGCACTGATGATCTTTAACCAGTAGGAAACAATCCAACAACATGCTGAAGTAAAATGAACAGATGGTCACACTGCTATGAATGGCACAGAAAGGTCACTTAAGTTTTAGTTATTCACACTGGAAAATAAATTGTATAGCATTTTGCAAGCAATTCCAAGAAAAATAAGAAGAATAAGAATAAAATCAAAAGGGTGCAGGCCAAGGGGAAATAAAAGTAGGGGAAAAATAAAAGCTATAACTGACAACCTAAAGACATGAAGCATAAAGCATAAAGGTGTGAGCCTGAAGCATCACTGCTGCAGAGTGATGGCTCTCCTGGTTCTTCTTGATCTGCGAAAGGTCGGGAGCTGTTTGACTAATAACACAGGCACTCAGTGTTAATATATATGTGCAATTATACATAAAAATAACAATCTTGTTTTGGTACTGCTACAGAAGAAATTTTGCATTTGCAACTCACGTTGAAACATATATTCGTTTTTTAAGACTGTCCAAAGATAGTCGAGTAGCTTTCTGGAGACTATCTAGCAGCTGATAACTGAAATAGGCAACCATCTCTTTACATTTCTGTAACGAGAAAAATATACATCATTTAGTATTGTACTTAGACAGGAAGCTGAAGATTATTTCAAAATCTATTGCTCAAATGCAATAGTCCTAGTCTAAGAAAATTTATGCTGTAAGCCACATGAGAAACACAAGGCCTGATGTTAGGTAGGAAACCACCTTGTGAGTGAAATAAGTAAGTAAATATTGTATGAAAAAAAGTACATACACAAGGGCAGCTCCAACAGTAATGCCTCCTTTTTTATCATGTTGGGCCACAAAGTTAGAGGCTGATGTTGCTGGTAGAGTAGAGGTAGAGGCAGTAGAGGTTGAATCATTCCACCAATTTGTTGCCATGTAACAGATGGCAGCAGAGGGACATTCTGACACAATGGCATCTGACGTGGAAAGCGTGTATGAGAAAAACGTGTTTATGGTTGGACTGGATGACCTTTTAGGTCTTTTCCAACCTTGGTGATTCTATGATTCTAAAATGGTGTGTCACTGAATTTCTCCATGTGGAATAAATGGTACCCATTGATATTCACTGATGCTTGCTGATTGTTTATGGAGACCAAACAGTGGATATGACCACAGTGAGGCACTGGGTGGTGCATTTCAGCAGTGGCAACAGCCACCACTGGTCACCACCGCTGGTACAGTTGTTTATGAGCATGGCATGCAGGCTCTTCTTCATTGCTGGTGAAAACACATAGCTAATAGTGTTGACTATGTTGAAAAACAGTGTTTTGTAGCTGAGAAACTGTTCTATCAGAAAGCGTTATTATGCTCTTTGTATCTGTTGTAGTTTCCACTGACATAAAACAGAAAGTATTACTTTCGGAGCAACCTACATATAGTATAACATCTGAGAAATCTCAATTTGTCTTATTTGGAAGACTGAGAGCTGGCTGAAGTCACATATGCATTCAGAAAAGCATGTGTTCAGCTCTTCAAATAAGCATAAAACAA
This sequence comes from Centrocercus urophasianus, assembly GCF_019232065.1. NCBI lineage: Eukaryota > Metazoa > Chordata > Aves > Galliformes > Phasianidae > Centrocercus > Centrocercus urophasianus. The sequence continues at coordinate 74,643,206 of NW_024884142.1, read as the reverse complement.
AAAAGACACTGCCTCCACCCCCCAATTGTAAATTTTTGAAGAAGAACGGCATGTATTCACATTTATCTTTCTTGAATAACAGACAAAAATGGTAAAACCTCACTGTACTGGATTAAGAAGAAAACAAAAAAAATTAGGAATATGTTCTATTGGTCTTACATGGTAAGATTTCAGTAGTGGGGGGGATGTGCTATAGAGATTGTCTTTGAGTAGAGCCCAGCACTGCCCATGTCAGATCAGAGATAGCTCCTACAAAAAGGGACCCACTGCTGGCCAGAGTTGAGGCACTGAGTGACACTGATTGTGCTTCAAGGAGAGCAGATATAAGAGAAAAAACTGCTGTGCAACACAGAAGCTAGAAGAGTGAGGAACGTGAGAGAAACAGCCCTGCAGACACCAAGGGCAGTGCAAAAAGAGGGTAGGAGGTGCTCCAGGCACAGAGCAGATGTTCCCTGAAGTCCAAGGAAGGCCAATGCTGAGCGAGCTGTTCCTTTGCAGCCAATGGCCACCATGCAAAGCAGATCTCCACGTGCGGCCCATGGAGGAGCCCATAGTATTGCAGAGCTGGTGCCTATGGGGACCACTGATGGAGCACTCCACTCCTGAAAGCTGCACCCCACAGCACAGATCCATGTTGGAGCAGTGCATGGAGAGCTATAGCCTGCAGGAAGTCCATGTAGGATCAGTTCAGGACTTATTTATATCAATTTTATCCTCCAGATATTCAATTATATTAATTTGATCAGTCTTAAAAATAGATAAACCTCTTCTTATCACAAAATACCTCTTTAAACTCATCTTCTTTATCTTTGCCCTTCTTGTCATCACCGTGAAGAGCTGCAGTATCTCCATCTTCATCTTCAATACCTTCAAACATTATACGTTTTCCTTTTCCTGTAAAATAAATATATATAAATGCTTTTTTTTTTTTTAAACTGAAATATTTGTTGTACTTTGATGCACGCTGTCCCCCCACCTCTTTAAAGTCAAAGCAATATTGCTATTAGTTTTAGTAGTAACTGGATCAGCTAACTGGATGTCTTTCATATAATTTTATAGGAGACTGGTTAGGAGGTCAGCTTACAAGCTTCACGCTAGCAAACGTTATACAGTACAAATGTGTGTGTAATGACCGGTAGAAGAACATGAATATATCAGCTGGAAGAGGCCAAAAATCAGTATAAACTATTTAACACCATACATAGGAGCCTCTTTTCGTTAGGTTTTTTGTCCTGGTTATATGGTTTTTAACTATCTGGAGTGCTAACCCTCACCACACCTCTATACCTCAAAGAAACTGAACCCAGAGGAAAAAATCCTGGCTAAAAAAAAGGGGGTCCCTTACTGATTAAACTTCAAAATACATACTGTTGTTGAAAAAAACCTACAAACACAATGCTACAGGACTTCTAAAAATCTTTGCAGCACACCCCAGAGCAGTGGGGTCCAGATACACCGATCAACATTGAGCCTTGTACGAACAACTGACGGTCAGTTGACTGTACTAATTAAATTGACCAGCCAGTAGAATTTGCTTTTTGTATAGGGAGCAGTGATAATTATGATAAAATACAACTGTGACAGAAAAATTACTAAGAGATAGGCAGTACAAAGTATTTGATGTAGCTGAAAAGAACACTATATTTCACTTAAAGAAAATAAGTTGGAAAAAAATTGAGCAAAATGTAGAAAAAAAAGAACAGGTAGGAGAAAAGAAACTGTAAAGTTACAAGAACAGCAGGCTACTAAAAGAGTATCTTGGTAAATCTAAGCAGGAAAGAGTTCAATTCTAGAAACTCCATCAGTAATCAATTATACTAGTGACTTAGTATAGGAGTCATTAACGAATGCAGAAGGGTAAACAGATGAAACCATGGCCAGAAGAAAAAAACTCAAGAAAATTATCTAAAATGATTCAATTCTGATATGTACTGGTTAAATCCACAGAAAAAAAAATATATATTTAAACAATCATAATTACCCACCTGGTGGTGCCTGCTTTTTTTGGGCTTTCTTAGAATACTTAATTTCATAGTTCTTTTCAAATACAGAGATTAAGTCATGAACAGCATCTTCAATATTCATACTTTTGTGGTTCAATAATTCAGCACATTCTTTAGTGTAAATCTGTTAAGCAAAAATATAAAGGAATTCTCTTAGTACCACTAATAATTTTCATTGTTCCCTTTCATGGAGAACCAAATAATTTCCTGAATATTACAATCTTCAGACAGAAACCACATCAAGGAAAGAATTCATTTCAATGAAAGAGCAACATTTTGAAGAAACAAAAACAAATTGACAAACTAAAACCAAAATCTTTATTGCATTTGCAAAATTTTCAATTCTACTACATTTTGATGGTTTTTTTTCAAAATTTAAAGATGCGATGGCAGTTTTAAATAAAGAAAAGGAAGAAATCACTGAATACTGAAGGAAGGTCAAAATCTGAATCTGGTGTAATTCAAATAAACCTTTTTGAGTAATCTTTACGATTTTATTTACCTGCATTCAGTTAAAAAGTCTCATTTAAAGTCAAGAAAACTTTCAAATTCTCAAATATATTTTTTGGAAAGTATTTTTAACCTTCTCAAAAAAAAAAAAAAAAAAAAAAAAAAAAAAAAAAAAAAAAAAAAAAACAGCAACAGTTTGGGAAAAAAAAAAAAAATTAAAAATCTCCACATATGTCCGAGTACCTTCCTTAAAAAAACAAAAAAAAACAAAAAAAAAAAAACCACCAACAAAAAAATACTAAAGCAGTTAAATAAATAAAATTATATGTGCAACAAAATTATATATATTGGATATATATTATAATATTATATATTATATATCCAATATCTAAATACTCTTAAAATATTTCAACAACAACAAAAAAATAATGTTTTGTATTTCTGCTGGGAAAATAATTATTTTCTGGATTTATATTAATTTACTAAGGCATTGCTTCTAACAGAATCAAGAATTCTTGTTCATCTATGTAAAGCACCACATACCTCATTAGAGGTCAACATATCCTGTACTTTGATAGGCCCATCTACTGGTAAGACAATTAAAAGAGTATTTGATATTTCTTTTAATATTAAGTCAATCCGTGCTTCACATATATCATTTACCTAGAAGGAGAAGTTCATGTTAGTGCCAAACATCTGTATGTTAAACATAATCTGTTCCTCCAGGGAGTTCTCACAGATAATACTTCAATACAATATTTTGCAGAGAGAATAAAATTTTCTCTCTCTACCATTTAAAAATTAAGAAAATCTCTGAGAAAGTGAACCATAACAGGAAGACAAAAAACACAATTAAAAAATAGCTGAAGTAAAAGTGCAAACTTTAAAGTTCTCAAGACAAAAGAAACACATTAAAAAAAAGGAAGCAAAACAATGCCCCCCAAGTTATGGCAATTTAAGGAGTATTTACAGTGGCTAAGTATAGTCTGCTTTTTAAAACAAAACAAAACTGTGAATTATCTTCCATAATTATAAAGGGAATTTTTTTCCAAAAAAACCCACAAAGCATACCTTTAAAAACAAATAAAATTACAATGTTTCGAGTGGTAAGCCTACATTAATATGCAATATGAAGAGCAATCTACTTGGAATAATTTCTCTAAAACAGCATTTCAACCAGGTAATGATCAAAAGCATACCTTTTTCAAAAATTGTTTAAACATACACAGAACTTCATCAGCTTCTTGAAAAAAACTGCCCAGTGTCACTGATGACCAAGTCAACATAGTAAGTCCTTGCCTCAGCACAGCTTCCATCTAAGCATAAAAACATATTTAATGGGTTATTTTAAAATGAGAAATATAAAACAAATACTATTATTATTAGAATCACTAACGTCACTGATGAGGTAAAGAGCTGTGTAAGTTTTGTAGAGAAGCTTACAAATTTTCAATGGGAGAAGGGTAGCACATACATAGCCTCTGTTCACAGCTGTTAAATTTACATGCCTAGCAAAGATCTTCCTCTTTCTGTCCTCCTGGATAGGATCTTTCAGTGGTTGTCACAAGTTAAATACATATATATATATCTGTATTTCTCTGGATCTTCTTTTTTTTTTCCATCTTGAAAATGGGATTAATGTTTCTGCTTTTCCAGTCAGTGGGGAACTTCACAAGACTACCATGACCTTTCAAATATGATGGATAGCACCTTCACAGCTTAATCCGCCAGTTCCTTCAGAAACTGTGGAAGGATCACATGGGCTTCAGTGGATTGGTGTACCTTCAAGTTCTTTAGATTGTCTCAAACCTGATCTTCACTTATAGTGGGCATACCTTCCAAATTTTTACCTTTACTTTCCACAACTTTGGTAGCTTGGCTAGAGCCCTTGCCAGTGAAGACACAGGCAAAGAAGTCATTGAGTACCTCAGCTTTCTCTGTGGCACTTGCAACCAGTTTCCTTCTGGCCTTCCTTCGATCACAGATACACCTGTAGAATAATTTCTTCTTGTTCTCCTTTATTTCCATGGATAGATTTAATGCTGTAAGGGTTTTAGCTTTCCTAACCTGATCTCTGGCTGCTCACTCAGACAACTTCTTTGTAGTCCTCCTGTTCCTGCTTCCACTCCCTATAAACTTTTTTTTTTTTGCACCAAAATAAGTTCAGGAGCAATTTGTTTATCCACAGAGATCCCCTGGCATCCTTGCCTGTCTTCCTCTTTCTTGGGGTGCATTGTTTCTGGACTTGGAGGAGGTGGTCCTTTAATACTGATCAGCTTTCTTGGACCTCTCTCCTTCAGGGCTTTATCCCTGCCAAGCAGTTCTGTAAAGAGGTCAACCAAAATCTGTTCTCCTAAAGTCCAGAGCAGCAAACTTGCTGCACACCCTCTCGGATGCCCTAAGAATCTTCAAATCCACTATTTTGTGGCTATTGTTGCCAAGGCTGTCCTTGAGTTTCACCTTACTCATCAGCCCTTCCTAGTTGGTGAGGACAAGGTTTAGCATAGTATCTTTTCTCATGGGTTCCTATACCAGGAACTACTTTGATTGTTGGTGGTCTGCTGTGCTTTACTTCCAATAGGTGTCAGGGTGGTTGAAATCCCCTCTAAGTGCCATGATTATTTGCTTTCCAACACAAATCTAAATCTAAATCTAAAATCTAAATCTAATTCTAAATCACACCTATCTAAAGACATCTTCTATTCTTGCCATTTAGAACTTTGTATTTTTCACTCCAAACTTTAGAAAAATATAGAATAATTCAGTTGGAATGGACCTTGGAAGGTCATCTAGCCCAACCACCTGACCTCTTTAGGCTAATGAAAAGTTACAGCATATTAATGAACGCATTGTCCAAATGCCTCTTGAACACTGACAGACATGGGTCATGAACCACTTCTCTAGGAAGCTATTCCAGAGTTCGGCCACACTCCTGGTAAACACAAGTTTCCTAATGTCCAGTCTGAATCTCTTTTGGTACAGCTTTGTGCCATTGCAATGTGCTTCAGACTCCTCCAAACTAAACAAAATATGTATCATCAGTCTCATCTCATCAGACATGCCTTCCAGAGCTTTTACCAGTTTTGTTCCCCTCCTCTACACATTTTCAATTACCTTAATATCATTTTATATCGTGGAGCCCAGAACTTCACACAGTATTCAAGGTGAGGCCACACCAACATTAAATATAGTAGGAAAATTATCTCTTTTGAACAGCTGGCTATGTGTTTAATGCATCCCAAAATGCAGTTTGTCATCTTGGGTAGCAGGGCACACTCTTGCTGAGCCAGTTGTCAAACCTTTTATTATATACACTTTGATATTTAAAAAACAAAACAAAAACAAACAAACAAGAAAAAAAAACCACTACATTTCCTTATCGTTTCTCTTACTAAATTCTTGGTTTCTTATGTTCTATTTCTTCTGTACTTGTCACCTCCAAAATATTCAGCACACAGCTGAAATCAGTTCCTTTTCCTGTCACTGATATACATGAAGGTCCTTTATTTTTATCCTGGAACCTCTATGGAGATTAAACTCTGAGGAAAAGGAAGTTCTATACGATGTACAAACCTTGAGAAATCAACCTTTTCAGCCTCTTCCACAGAGCTCTCCTGAAACTTTTCCTTATTATTCTCTCTAAACTTCTCATTGATGTCCTGGTATAAAGCCACCACAATTTAAAACTTTGACATCTCCATCATCTCTGAAGTGACAGAAATTTTGTTTTGCTTATATTACTGAGAAATTTGGAGTTAGTTTCACTCATGGTTAATTTTTAATTGTCATCTATCATGACTGCTCTTTCAGCTTGACATTTATGAAGGGGGACTCTACACATTCCATTCTAATGCTTCTTTTTATTAATCAGGATCACAAACTGAAAACATGATTCAACTTGTACAGACACAGCTATCTGCAAATAAAGCTATTTCTATCACCCAAATGGATTTGAATGATAGACTTTTAGTGCTTTTGCGCAAAGTATTTAACTCCACAATGTGGGGATGATGCTATAATTAACCAACTTAGCCCATCAAAGAAAGTTTAGACTTGTTCATTTCAGTTATGGATTAGTTCTTTCTTCCCATCTTTGTAAGCAGTGAAGATTTCTGTCTCCAAAAAACATTTTTGTCTTCTATTGTTTGTACAGTAGTGGTCATTCTCTTTTGCCAATAGCTTTCCCTTAAATACATACACAGATATATTATTCCTTCCACAGTATAATCATATTTACCACGGACTCAATTTTTCTATGTCAGTGAATTGAATGACTCTATTCACAAAGCTAATAATTATCTCCAAAGACCACAACATTTAATACTGCAGCTAAATGAAATATATGAAAATCTATAAATTGAAAGAAGTGATAATGTGTCGCCATGTCAAAGACAGACTTGCGTAGACAAAAACACCCATAAAGTCTGTATCCTTTGTTCTACTGGGTTCATATCTCAAAGACATCGAGATTATTCTACTGTAATACATATTATTTGAGCATTACTGTCTGAGGGACACAAAGAGCAAATTTTTGGTCTTGAACGTTTTAGCAAAATTCATAAGTATTCAACTTACAGATCACTCTAAATGTTTTTAAATTGTAAGCTATTATTACGTTACTCTAAACTCTTCTGAAGAGCCCTGAAGTGCATTTAGTGATACCAACCTTTTGCATTTTTGGTGCCATTAGATTTACAAAAATGGTTCGTGTGTCTTGACATAAATCTTCATAATATTGGAGAAGACCCTGTAAGTTATTAGGAAAGGGTAGTATCAAAAGGAACATTTTAAAGTGCTTTCTTCAGTGATGTAAACAACTTGTTATGTAATCAAATCATCAAGGAAAAAAAAAAATCAAATAAAAAGTAAACAAACCAAGCAAAAAAAAATCCAAAACAACAAGGAAGGCAGTGTAGGGCTACTCTTAAAAAAAAAGAAAAGTAAAAAAAAAGTAGTATTTTATATTGGCATTACATAGCTATGTACACTGTATCTGTAAGGTAATAAAACTGGCTATTTGTACAAAGCATGATCTTTCTCTGAAGTTAAAGACAGTTTGAAACTATAGTGATCACAACTTGCAATACCCTTTCAAAACCGAGTATTACATGCTTTAATAATTAGAGTCACATGTAAACTCATTTTTAAAATATCCTCTTGTCTTTTGTCACACATATACACACAAACCAAAAAAAAAAAAAAAAAAAAAGAAAAAAAAAAGAAGAGAGAACACACTCAAAATTTAATGTGGTATACCCAATCCCCAAAATACAAACTTCTAGACAAGACTGTGGTAAATACTGAAAAAGACAGAAGACACTTGACTTCTCTCACAGATAGTCTGTAAAGTTCTTCATGTTTTTGTGGCTCATCATATCTTCTAAACACAGTGTTCCAAACTTCAATTCTGCTGAACTGCTTTTTACTGATTTTCAAAGAGTAAACACATTTTGGACAGGTTTGTTTCATCACCAGAATATATTTAATGCACCACAAGGTACAACAAATATCAAATAGCACACAGCAGTACAGGTGTTTAAAATGAGATCCTCTATGTCCACCTGCACATTCCACTGATTTACTTCATTCCCAGTTTTCAAATTCGTCTCTGCAGACAAGTTTTGTTGTTGTTTGGTTTTGGAGGTTTTTGTGTTTATACTTGATATTTTAGTCTATCCTGATAAATAAATTTTACTTTTACCAAAGGACAATAAGGATCAAAATGATTTATCTTAGAAAAACTGATGCTTGTTTTTCTCCAAAGTAAAAATAACAATTTTTAAATTTACCTCTAAATGCAATTTGTTTGACTTCAGGCTATTTTCTACTTTTGCTATCTTTTTGGCTTGCTCTGGCACTTCCAAACCCAACTTTATCATACATTTGGTCTCTCGAATGATCTCTGGAATCTGGGGATCAAAATTAACCAGGAACTTTCCACTTTGAGGATGACGTACAAGCACTGTGGCTTGTAAGGCTGTAAAGATATTTTTATATCAGTTTCTAAGACAAAAAAAAGTTTCATTTATTACCAAACACAAATTTCTAACATTACTACAGAGTGATTAAATGTATGTGGTTATTTGCAAAGTAGCTTTACATGACTTTCAGATAAGAAAATATGCAAACAACACACCATATTCAGTTTTCGCTATATAATCTCTGTATCATCATGAACAAAGCAAGCATCAGAGACAGTATTATTTGTGGCATACTTTTTCTTGGTTTGAGTTATAAAATTATGAACATATATTTTTTAAATACATGTTCATAGATGCTCAGGATCTTACAGGAATTTGTTCATTCAGAAGATAAATGCTTACATAATAATATTTCAAAAATCTCAAATTAAAAGTATAAATATCTGTTAAGTGTGGGATTACACAAAATTAATATTTTATTCTTTTAGATCTTTTTGTAGATTTGAAGCCACAAAATGTCTACAATTTACATGCAAAAATGTACTAAAAAAGTCAACACTTACTTCATCATAAAACATTTTTTTCATAGCCATAAAGCTAAACTTGTCCTGAGAGGGACTGTGATACCTCAAATATATAAGTTATATATTTGTGGAATATAGTGGAAATGAAATATAAAGGTTTCTTAAATGGTATACATAGACAATATGAACATAGAAAAAAAGCGTTGTGGATGTTAAATTTGTTTCAGTACATTTCTTCCAGTTATCTGTCAAAAAATGTACCAAATCTGCAATCCATTGGATTAAAATAGTCAGGAATACTAATTTGCATTATTGGACCAACATATTGGATCATCTTTAATTTGCATATTTTAAGAGTGAATGAGACTTAAAAATAAATTGATTTGCATTACTTAGAATTCAATAACAATTAAAAGAAGCCAATTACAATTTCAATTACTTACGATATTGTAATTCTGAAATTTCCTTCATCCACGCACTGTGATAGACTACCTCAAATTGCACCAAGACATACGCAACTCTGTTGTATAATCGAACGACTGCTTTACCCTCTGGACTTGTCAAGATATTTGAATTTTTCTATTAAAACGGGGAACATTCAAATTAAAATCACATCAAAAGACATTCACCCCATTTCAGTTTTTCTCAGTTTAGCTACTGACTATACCTCATTTAAGTTACTACAAATTATAATTACAGAGTTCTTAAAAACTGTACTTATGACTCAATTTTGCAGGACAGTGAAGTCAATATGAACTCGTAGAGTAATTAATAGTAATTATATAATATATGTAAAAGTTACACATCTGTAATTTCCAGTGAAATGGACGCTCAGTTCTACTTAAAACTGAACGGTAAATAAAAATTCTTTTTTTTTTTTTAAATCCTCTTCATTGATCAGTGATTTTTACTGATTAAAATGTCTTACTGATCTGATGCTTAAGTTTTCTTCTATTTGGAATTTATTCAGGCAATCATTTTTCTTATATGAAGGAAACAAGAAAAAGAATCCCTCACTTAGAATTTAACAGCAGACCCTAGAAACTTTGTAGGAGAATCTTTCAAAAGTTTCATAAAATATAACAGATTTTAATGTTAGCAAGATTCTGACTATTCCAACAGAAGACACAAAAAAAATCTGCTAGGATTAAAAATGTCAAGGATTATTTTGGCAGTATGAACCTTCAATTGTATGTGAAGTTCTACAGAAAATGGGGAGTTGAGTAGATAAGTAATGGAGTCCTTTGTTCCCGGACTAGTACAGAGACCATCTGCAGTGGAACTTGTGATCAGATTACCAGTTACAATACTGCAGTTGTTGTGAGGATACTCATAATAAATTCCTTGAGTGGTACCACAATACACACACCAGACAATTCCAGGATGTCCAGCAGACCACGCTCATGCCTTAAGCTACTATCTACTCCTGGTTACTTAGTTAGGCTTAGTAAATAGACATTACTCTCCATAGAAGACTTCATGACTAGAAGAACAGAAGAGGTAAGTATTCAATTAAAGCACAAAATGTATGCCAACTTTATGGGCCTCAGACTGCCATTATAAACAGAAGCAGAAAAACAGCAGTGGCTGAAAAGGTGTAATACAACTTTGGGTGAACAAAGCTGCATCAACAAATCAGTGCATATTTCCTGCTTGGTGTGCTAGCTGGGACACAAGTCAAACACTACAGCTTGGATTCACAGCAGTTTAACAGCAATTCACATACAAATATACAGGTTATCCAGCATATGAGAAGTCTCTACATCATAGCCAGAAACTGTACGGTCCCTCTATTGAAGTAAGGTCACTGCTAATAATAACATTTGATTATTCTTCACATCAACTTACATGGAAATAGTTGATTGGCTCATTTATCCTCCTGAAGAGCTGTCTCACCCACAGTATCTTTCCTGCAACAGGTGGCATGTTTCGTGCAAGAGGGGGGTCATCTTTATGAATTTGGTAAATCTGCAATATTGTTAGATAAATGAATTAAAAAGAAAAAAAAAAAAAACACAAAAAACCTTTTGAAATCTTAAAACTGTTCTTCCTCCACTACCGCAGTCATCTTCTTACAAACAAATTAAATTTGTATGAAGTGACATGGTAGCATGCACAGAAAAATTCACTGGCTTACAGCATGATACATGAATAGAAAGGGAATATGGACATCGAGTTCAGATACAAATGTTGCCTTTGCAGACATATAAAATGATGATAAAGGAATTCTCCTTCAAATGTTTAAATCAAATGATGTGAACAGTCTCCAGAAGTGAACTCACATTTACTCTGTAATAACTGTATGTTACGTAAGCAAATGCAAAATTACAAAAATATGATTTACCCACATTTTTGACTAGTTACACTATCACATCATCAGATAATACACATAGATAAATGAGAATTAACTTAAGAGGACTCATAAAATTTATAACAAAATAAAAGGTATCTTCAGATGTACACTTGTCAGTACATATATAATTTTTTATTTACTAGAAGTAATAAAAGCAAAGGTTTTGCTTCAATATTCGAATTTGTGTTATGATACATTTGCTAGGAAGAGCAATATATCTGTCATATTTTCCTATGCATTAGGGCCTCTCTTCTGTAATAGAAAAAAAAGAAGCCTTGTTAGTTAAGCACTGAAAGTCAGTTGTTGAAATAGACAGAGTAAATACAAATTATGCATAGTAAAGTATTTGTTCTTATTTTAAAATATTTGAAATTTACTGCAAAGAAATAAAGTACCTTTTTAATAACTTCAAGTTCTGCTACATAATGTTGAAGAATGCAAGCAACTATATATTTTACTTCTTCTTGAAGGCATGGCATTCTCAGATTCTGAAATCTGAATTAAAAACAAGTTTCTAAAATTATATTTATAAAACATTATTTTCTTCTTCTTTCTTCTTTCTATTTTGAGATACATAAATATTAAGTAAAATGAAAGAAGCGCAGATCTAGGAATTGTTTCTCAGCTAGTGTAATTTTTTGGCTGTTGTCCTGGGCAAGTTTGAGCAACATGAAAAGTTCTACTCTAGTTCTACTTACCCACATACATTTTTGTTTGTTTTGTTTTATTAATTTTATTAAAATTATTAAAATTATTAATTTTGTATTTATATTTATTAAAATTATTAATTTTGTATTTATTGTACATGCAAAAGACATTGTAATGAAATGAAGAAACAGAAGTATATATAGATTCGTATTAGAAAGCTAAAATTCAACTTTCTCGTAAATAAATGATTTATAACAGCAATAATGAAAAAAAATTATTAGATCCTTTGCTACAAAATTTATTACACAATTCAAATTGAGCAAATCAGTAATTTCATGCTGCTTTAAAATATTTTAAACCATATTTGCCAATACCTTTGAAGTAACTGGAGTGCATGTTGTGAAGACAAAATTCTTCCAAAACAAGTTCGCATAAATGTTTGTATTTGTACCTAAGAGACATATAATTTAGTAAAGCTTTTCTAGTCAAACTGTAATATTTAGATGTCTGATAATGACTTAATGTAGTACTATTCAGACAGTAGTGATGAAATCCTCCACCAATTAAGTTATAAATTGCAATACTATTTACCTCTAAACCTTCAATTTTTGCCATGAAGTCCACAAAATCCACATCAAATTCCGTTTTTCTTGGATCAAGGATGTCGTATTGTTTCTTTTGAACACTTTGGTAGATATTTTTGAATTTTATTGCCATAATATCTATACCTTCAATGGTAGACATACTCAGTGCACGAAAGGTTTGCACTACATTTATCATCTCTGTAATCTGAAATATAAAGGTTGTAATCATGCTCATAAAAGTACTTTGTTTACTTCCTCTATTAACTAAAACCTGAGGGAAATAATCTAAATGATAGCTAGTCCTCTCAAATTAACTGCATGATAAGAAAAAACAACAATGAAGCACATAATTCCTGCCTTCCTTACCTCACTACTCTCTTATTACTTTATTACTTGTAGTCTGCATCTAGAAACACCTATTATCTGTTCCATGCAAACCCCACAGATGATGAAGTCCTTTTATGAGGTTGGCAAAATAAATGTTAAGATTACAGCAAACAACAGAATCATTTGAAGAACTGTGCTCAGCATTAACAGGAGTTTTTAATGACTTAGGTCACCATTCACATAATAAAAGTTTGATATTCTTCATATTACTCTAAACCTCCAAAAATAGCAATGTACATCTAGATTAATGGAGATAATCCACCTAGTTAACACAGAAAAATTGACAAATTCAGGAGAACATTGCAAGGTAATTTTCTAAAATATTTAGCTTACTTTACGGAAGTGTCAAACTTCTCTCAAAAGAAAAGTTAAAATCTCTTCCACACTTCTATTAAGAGCATGTAAAGTTAGGTTTGCTTTGTCAACTGCTCTCTGGAGGAGCCCTAATTCTGTACTGACAATAAAAACACATAATTTACTCACTTTTTCTAGTCTCCTACAAAATGCTTCAGATTTCCCAAAAATGTACATTTCAGATACTTCAAATGATTTTTCTCCTAAATTTTCCAAAATTTCTTGTTTTGTTTCCTGAAAGCATCTCTGATACTCTTTCAGTAGGAAAATGCAGTTCTAAAAAGGGAAGAAATAAATATCATTCTTTAAGTTACGCTCATATGTAACAAATAAGAGAATAAAAATCCACTGTTATTCCCAGGTAGTTAATTATCACTGAGTCTAGTTTCAGTCACCATGCAGTAATGGCTTACGTACAACTGTTTTGTTTCAGTATTCCTAGCAGGTATCTGCAGTATATAATCATACCGTGCAGTCCGGTGAAAGACACAATAGGAAATGAGTCATCAAAAATAGAGCAGGAAAGCTTTAGGTGATGTGAAAAATAAAGGGTGGTTTAGAGGACAGTAACATTAATTTATTGCCAATTAGTAATGGAGAAGAACAATGAGAACTAAAAGCAAACTATGCCACCATCACCTGAGGAAGACAAAAACTCTATTACCATTGAACCTTCACGGCCAAGGAAGTCTGGAATTGGAAGCAGTGAAGCCTATTTAGAGAGGGAAGCCTATTCAAATGCAGTTTCCTATTGCAGAGGAAGACGGCACCATATCAGAGATTGACAGCAGGGAAGAACATGGATTACGCAGGATCATAAGATTTTTTGTTCACAGATACGGTGAAGATGCCAGTTCCAAGGTCAGTGATGGAAAAAGCTGATGAAAATGAAGCCATTCTAATTTCAACAAATGCTAGTGGGGTAAGAAATGAGAAGACAATCAAAGCAGCATGAAATAAATTAGCAGAGGGGTAAAGTACTTGATACATATTGATATGAATTTCCTCGTGCACATCAATAGGTAATCAATAGGTTTAATAGAAAAATAACAGACATACCGAAATACAAACCTTAATTTTTTCAATAATTATTGGTGTCTCTTGGTCCCATACATGAGACAAGCCGCCATCAGTAATGTATGCTCTACATGTCGCAACCATTTGATTTGTAACCTATTGTAGACAAATGAAACAATAAGGTTTGAAGCTCAGAAGAAAATTTGTCTTTTTCACAGAATCTGTAAAAATTCCTACTTGCGTGTATTAATACTATCGGAGTTTGAATGAATTTTACTTGTGGGAATAATAATGGCAAAATAATATATGCAGCATAAAAGAAAAACACTTTATAGAATGTCTTAAAACGTCCCCAGAAGCATACTCAAGTTACGTACATGGAATTCATAAGAATAGCAATATGTATGCATAAAACCAGAATGTCACTAAACACATGAATAAAGACAATTCAATAACAAAGTAATTTTCATCCTAATTATTCTTCACCTACACAATAAGATCTAAGGCTATAAGCGGGATCTCCAGTATCCCCTCTAATGATCTTTAAATGGAAGCATTCAGTAAGAGATGAGCACTCGAGCTTTGATGAAAAAAGTTTAGATTGCAATAGAATTTCTCCTTGCTGTTTCATAGCTTCACTCTGCAGCGAAACATTCAATCCCTTAGATCATTAATAGACCCTAACAAGTGTCAGTACACAAAAATCTAAAAACCAATTATTGACCAGCCAAATATAAATGTTGTTCCATAATCCATACGTAACAATTGAAGTATAGAAAACAGCTCAAGTAATAGACAAAGATAGCCTCAGAAAAGGCTAATCTTAATCTTCTAGTTCAAATCAAATTGAAAAGTCTATATTATATCCTGGGTTGTTTTTGTTTTTTTAAAGAAAGAAAGTTATGTATTGAGGTCCACTATCGATGTCTCCTATATGCTTACTGGAAGCAATAGCTAACAGAAAAACCATACTTGCTGGCAACAAAAGAAATAGGCTGCCAGAGGGCCAAAGGGGTCTTACCAATTATAGACATGAGGAGAGCATTCAAATCTCACTAGCATTCCAAGTTCTTCGAGAAGTACACAGATAAAAAAGCTAGATGAATGCTCAGCTGAGTTATGAGAATTGCCCAGATGTTTTCAGCTGTTTTCAAAGCTCTTAGTGACAGCAAATTCACAGTGAACTTGGAAATTAGGTGACATCTGATATGCTGAGAGACACAATCATGTCTCCCCAGGGGAGAAAACGAATTTACCGCCTGCAAAAGCAAATACTTTCTTCTCATCCTGCAGTTCATTCCCACAGAAATTAACTTTTGTCTCCTACCTAATTCATACCTTACAACACATATTCACATATCTTTATCAGCACTGTCCAATTAAGCAATGGATTGGAAAACAGCTGCAACAGTTTTACATTGTAAAAACAGTCATCTCAAGGTGAAAATGTAAGATCTGCAGATTTAACCCTCTAAGAACTTTAAGCAGTGGTATAACATCACAGATGAAGCATTAACTTCTCATTTTCGTTTAGCAAGTAACAGATGAGATTAATTCCGATCCTGACAATTATTAAGAGGAAAAATTCAGTTTTGCTGAACCAAGGGTAATAAAGTTCATTCCAAAAGATGTTTCTACTCTGAATTCAAACTGCTCTTGATCAAAAGGCTTCCTTTCCTTTCCCTTACATACACCCACTATTTATCACCAATTTTTAACAACTGTCCTTCTGATTTAAACAAAATTAGATATCTCATATTTTTCAGGAAAAAAACCTCATGGTTTTTACATTGAGTATTATTAAGCTTAATGTATTTACCTTTATAAACAAAGATGTCATTCTTTCAGATGTATTGTAATATCTTGAAACACTGTGAATCATTCGGATAGCATTTATCAAGTTTGGTATTCCATTTCTCATTGACACCTTAAAGCAGAGTTTTGAGAAAAACTTTATTTTCTATTGCTAGCAAATCTATTTCTATTATATTTACAACATCTAAATTAAATTTTTGCCTAAATCACATTGAGCAATATTTAAAATGTCATTGAATCATACAAAAAAGTTTCCTGTCAAAAAAATCTAATCACATTCAACACGTTGTCAGAGGAATCTCAACTAATACACAATAAAACTCTCAGATTATTTGGTCAGATAAAGAGATTTGTATTAATATTTTTAATGTTATTTTGATCCCCATAACTGAACACTGAATCCAGAAGTACAGGTTGCATTTTTTGGCACAAAAGAAAATATTCTTCTGGCAGCTGACAGTGGTTGTTCATGATTAATGTTTTTGTTTTTCTCCAAGTACAGCTGTTAAATGTATTCTATGCACTTACATTGGAAAAACAACCATTGCATAAAGTGTTTCATTCGGAGATTCCACAGAAGTCAAAATTGTCACAGCATTAATTTTATTAATGAATGTTAGTCATATAAAAGATCGAAATCCTGTACACGTTTCATAAAATCAACGTTCATACCATTAAAACTATGTGACCACATTACTGCTGTTCAGTCACTGAACCACTTCCAAAATACTTTGTTCAAAGAAACAAAACAAAAAAAAAAGGCAAAAGAGAAGACTATTCATAAATAACATCCAGACACTGCTGAAAAATAGTAGTTACTTAGCAAATATCAAATAGGCCCAGGTTGGTCTTACACATGTGACACAAGTCATATCACATGCAATATGGGAAGGTTCAAGGATAGGACTTTATCATTTGTCAACTACTCACTAGTAAAGGGGTTCTGCTAGAAAAATGTTACTCAACCCTAAGCATGGGAAGCATGCAAAACATATATGATCACTGGAGGAATACTACCTAGTTAATGAGAAAAATATTTATTTATTTGACGTCTATAACATTCTGTACTCATGAGTCACAGCTAGCAGCAAATTATTTGCACTTCCTTCATGGAGGTATGAAATTCAGTAGTGAAGTGACACTGAAAAAAATTACCCAAACAAGCAGTTTAAAAGTAGCGTTCAACTGTTGTGATTTAACCCAGCAACCAGCTAAGCAGCACTAAGCTCCTCACTAAGCCCTCCCCATAGTAGGGAAAGAAGTTCAGATTTATGCAAAGTGTTCCTGATTAAATAAAGAACGAAGCTAATTCTCCCATGTTACTAAACTAACAAGTTCTTTAATGGGCCCTACCCACAAATGTATTTATGTTAGATTATCTTAGTTACTCCTACGAAACAATTTAAGTCTGATAGACGCGTGACTATGTTTTTTATTCCCTGGTACCTGGCACCCTCTAGCGACAGACTGAAGGACTGAGGAAGATAAGCTGCTTAGTCCTCTTTTCTGCCATTCTACACTTTCATTGCTTTGTTTTTGTGTTTGTTTGGTGGGGTTGCTGTTTGTTTTTGTTTCCCCTCAGTTTAAACTCCAATTAGGATATTGAATTGCCAGAAGTTAAGAAAAATATGCAACACTTTCTGGTGGAGGACAGGAATCATGTAGGATCAAAACAGAGAGGACTCAAAGTACGGAAGAAACAGCTCTTCCCTTGGCTATTTCTTCCTTCCATCTTATCCTGCAACAGCCCTTACAAAGATGTACTTGTTGTAATAATTAATGGTAAAAATTAAACTTAATTTCTTTTACTTAATTAGCACAACACAAACAATCTAACATTTAAGTACTGCCTAGCTGAAATTTCTGCAGAAGAAGCAGCTAGCAAAATTTTCAGCATCAAAATATTATTTTACCCTGCAAGAAGCATTTAGAGCCTCATTAGGTTTCCATTATTTTTTATATAACTGAAATTCTGGCATTTTGGTTACATTTGTATAATATTAATTGCCATATGGAATTTTCAGTGAACTACATCTTTTGAGATCCTTGCACTGTAAATCAGTATTTTAGTATATTAGTATTTTTTAATATTTTTAGTATTTCAGTATTTTTTAAAATAGTATCGGCAGAGGACAGACTAGGCAATCACGTACTTGTTTATTGATAAATCATATTTATAAATATACTTCTAATAAAATAATGTTTTACTTTAGTTAAAAGTTCAGCTAGACAGATGTTTCAAAAAAAATATCAATATATGTAAACAAATACAAAGAAGATTCCTTTTACACTGGAATTTTTTAATGGACGTTTTAAATAACTGAACTTTGCTTAGCGAATAATGAAAGGTATACTTACAATCTCATAGTCATAAAGAGGCTGACAAACTTTTTCAAGTGTGCACAAATATTTCACGTTATCTTTCGATTCATTTGCAGCATCTGTGATTCTGGCATCTAGCTCTTGCCACATCTAGACAGAAAACTTTACTATGAAAAGACTTCATAGATAATGAACTATTTCTTTTAACTTGCACTGATGAGCTTTGAAGCAAACCTTAGAAAATTCATTAAAATCACCATCAAAACAAGTAATGCATGTTGATTACAACTAGGTTTTTTTTTTGTTTGTTTTGTTTTTATTTTTTTTTGGGCCGCGCCCCCCCCCCCGGTTTGGCCAGGATCTACAATTTCTTCTCTCACTACATCAAGCACATCAGCAACATATCTAAATTTTCCCCTTCTAATTCTCTTCTGAAAAAAATCTCTCAAGTATATATAGAAATAAATATTGCAAGGTTTGTCTACTAAAAAAGAAAAAAAAAATACCTTTAGTAGGTTAGAATGTCCAATATTCAGAATATTAATGACAGTTCTGCAGTCTGATCCTTTGATCTGCTCAATAATGGAATTAAATTTAGCAGACATACATTTCCAGTGCTCTAATTCAGTCAATGGACCAGAATTATCAGCTTCCTTCCTCATCTGCTGACTCTCAATCAGAACCTGCAATCAAATTGGAAAAAGAAAAGAAAAGGCTCTTTTAGAGAATAGACAAATTGTTATGAAGAAGAAATGTTCTAAGGAGACTAACTTAAAAGGAACAAGCTTGTTTTTAATGACATTTGAAAATGGTTCTGACTTGGAAAAGAATCCTAATTCAGAATTGTGATTAATGGTATTCTTACACTGAAGTCAAGGCAACCAATGTGTATGCTCACCTGTTATTAAAACTGGGTGGATCTCAGCATGTTTTTTATTTAATAAGAATTTGAAATACACTCACTTTTGGAGGGAAAAAATGGTAAAAATGGAACAGTTATTTAATAAGTGCAATAAACCAGATGTAAATGCATAAATGCACTCACCTGCATGTACATATTCATATAGCCAGATATTTCTACATTTCACTAACATTTTTATTCTGGTGATGAGATATTTGGCCAAGTCAAACATCTTTCTAACAATGTTACCTCTCTTATAACTTGATGATTAGCAGAAACATAGCACATAATTCATAACCATGTGATGATGGTTATGAATTGACAATGGCATGTGTGTGTGTGTGTGCAGAAGCAAATGGCAGGTATACTCAGACACAAATCTAGATGTAACCTTAGAATAACTTCAGGCAAGTCTCATATATCATTTATAAGTATCTAACAACATTCATATTGGATAGATGTGTTAAAACAACTTACTCTTTCAATTTGTCTATGCCAGATCATAAGTGCTTCTTCTAACTGGTGAATCATATCAGGATTATCTGCTGCTGCTGCTACTTCCTCAAAGGACTGGAGTTTAGAAAAATTGATGTGATCTATTTTTTTCAACTCAACAGTTCCTTCAATACTTATTATAGCCACTGAATAATAACAAATTAAAAAAAAAAAAAAAAGAAACCAAGAAAGAAGGAAAGAAAGCAATTACAATACAGAACCAGTTAAGACTTGAAAATTTGTTTCTACCAGTGTAAGCAATTTACATTTGGGAATACATATCTGTAAAATGTAATGTTTTGATATAATAGGCATTTTATTGAAGTTACATAAAACAGAAAATTCTTTTAAATCCCATGTATTCCTTCTTAGAAGTAATCTATCACTAGATAATTTTCTCAATCAATAATCTCTCCATATGTTTATCAGGCAAGCTTTTGATAATTTCATTTTTCCTTGAAGACTTAGGTACATTGCTTACCTGTGCCCTAGTGTGCTTAAAATAAAATTCTTAAATATAATTCCTCTAATTTGATTCCTTTCTAAATGCAAAGCTTACCTTGTAGAAATGAAAGGTATCTCCTAATACTTTCCACAAAATTCTGTTTGTCTTTTGTATCCTGTTTGTTCTGACTTAAAACACCCCAGTTGTTTGTTGCAAGGATAGCTGGGATAAAAATATTTTCTAACATGTTCGTAACACCACGTAAGAGCCCTTCAGTGGCATCCAAAACACAAAAGAATATATCCTGCATTGTAACAGAATAATTGTTAGTGATGTAGTAACTTAGAATGGAAACAGTATTGCAAAGTCAGCTTTTTTTTTTTTTTTTTCCTCAATAAAAGCACTCTGATTTTGCATATGAAAATTTCAACATAAGGAGAAGTGAGCTGATCATTGATGAGAATCAACTCCACACAAATCTAATAACTTGTCTCACATAGTTATACAGCAGAAAATCTCACGCTACATAACTTCCTTAGGATAAATGTGCATTTCACACATTCAAAGACACAAAAGATAGAGAGATGCAAATAAACTTTCTCTGCTGAAATTTGCTATGTGTGAAGTCTTCTAGGCAAATGTGAGTCCTTCTATCTTAGGGTTTTGTCACACCCAAAATGTACTTAGCAGCTTTACCTTCTTCAGAAAGAAAAAAAAAAAAAAAAGATTGAGAGAGTGATAAACTAATCTAAATGCTGACTGCTTCCATAACAACTGCCCTGCAAGACAGAATTCACCAGATATCCTAAGTACTTGCTGAAGTAATACAGCGCTTCATTGTCTCCCCAAAGATGAGAGCACAGTGCAATACAACTTAACATTCAAAAATATGGAGTTACAGTAAATTTATTAACATAACAATAGTGAAACAAATAACAAAACAAAACTATCTGCTTTTTAAGTTCTTTGTTTTTAAAACTGTATGAGAGAATACCTCATGTATACTTTTGGCCTTTATATGGCTGTCATTCTTAAGACGAACGAAAAACAAGCATAGTCCTACTAATTTGCCCGGTGTGTTCACATAAAATCGCATCATTTTACTTCCTTTTGTAACTCCTGGAATTGTCCGACCACATTCTGAAAAGAATTTCATAGATGTCACTATTTTTTTTTTAAAGTGATTTATTACAAAATGCTTGAAATACAGTGAAATAGAATTCAACACAGAAATCAACACTTATCTTCATCTTCTGTATGTAAGGTAAGAAAAAAAAAAAAGGAGTAATCCATGGCTAAACTTACAGAATGTATGCCTTACAAAGCAATTTCAGTGTATTGTGATGCATTGAAGAGGGAATTTGCTCTGGTCCATCATCTTTCCATTTCCTGGTGACTAAGATATACTATATGCTGATTCTCATTCACCTTATCAAAGAAATTATACTCAAGAAAACAATAGGGAAACAAGCAAAGAATTAGTAAGGAATTAGGCGTGAGGCAGGAAGAAGGAAAAGTAGAAAAAGCAGGGTATGGAAAACAGGTAAATGGTGGGAAAAAGTAAGGAAGTATTATAGGGATAGCTTTAAGGTTGTTTTCAAAAATATATGCAGGCACACAAAGAAAATGAATTACATTTATTCTGGTAAACTGGATTTTATTTTTTCCTCATTTTGCAGGCTCATTATTGCATTACTTTCACTATTAACCCTGCCGTGTGATAATCTACTGATATAAGATTCATCCTCTGAAATGAAAACCAGTTTTTATTCTGGCTAACAGTAAATTTAACAGTAGATATTATTACATCTGCCTTGTATTAATGTTAAAAAGTTACCTATTCCTGGTACATCTCCTTCTTGATAGAAAATTTTCAATGCTTTACTTCCTCCCTTGGCAAAAAATGAATCAAATTCTTCAAACTGTTAAATTGAAACAAATTAAAAAAAAAAAAAGCAAGTACTTGTTACTCAAATCATTATTTTCTATGTGGCTGTAACATACGCAACATCATTTGTCCACGATACTGCCTCAAGTTTTGATGGTGTGTGCTGTTCATACTCAAACGTTGTGAGAAGTCACAAAACAGCAGATTGTTGAAATATTGCCTTGAATTACTTATCTCACTCACCCAGACGACTTAGCTCTGATATCTGTATATCATACATTCATGGTTTTTACCAGTGGTGCAGAGAAACTAGATGGTATTCCATTACCCTCACAGATCTGCAAGTCTAAAGGAGCGGCTCCAAGCAAACGGTCATGAAGAGACTTAGAAGTACACAAAGCAAACTTGCATGATCTGACATGTCCTGCTATAGCAACTCTACTCCTAAAGGTAAAATTCAGTGGTAAAAAAAGGAGTAACATAACACATTCGGCAACTGATATTTTCTGATAAAACCAGACTGTATGAGTTAGAAAAAGAAATGAACATAGCTGAAAAGCTCTGTAAAGCACTGAAAGAAGGCCTAGAGGAGATCAGAAGGTTTCAGAGTACGGCATAAGCCTTCTATGTACTGATCTGTTCAAAATCTACCTTCTTTCACAGTAGTTCTTTCATAGTTACCTGTAAGAATGATCGACTCAGTAAGAGCGTTCAAACTATTTGACTAAATGGCTCTCTACTTAAGTAATGAACTCCTTCCCATTAAAAACAGAGTCAGAAATTTAGCTAGCAAACATGTCTGGACAAGCATCACCTATTCAAACACAAAGCATAAAACTCTAGATATGTTATCTCTCATATAAGCAACTTTGTGGGTTTTTTTCCCCAGAAAATAAGCATAAATATAATTTGAATTAGAAGAGAGGTGGGGAAATGATTGTCCACCAGGTGGATGTAATTTGAACCTGCTCCTTTGAGAAGACAAAGCTGTGCAAAAATAGAAGTATAAGCAAGCCAGATCTAGAAATGCACACTGCACTTCTATTTTTTTTTTTTATAGGTAATAGGGGATGAGTGCTATAACAGCAAAAAAAATAAAAAAAATAAAAAAAAATTAAAAAAATCCCCCCTCAATTAGTACTATATAGTACATATAAAATAAATGGATAAAGTGCTGGAAGGTCAGTGACAAAACAAGATTTGAAAAAAGAAAAAGGAGAAATTATACATCATGGTCTTGAATGATTTTATAAATAAGGTAAGATGTGAGCTAACCCTGTGCCTACAGCTTCTGCAAATGCAGAGTGTTTCAAGCACGTGTGGTACAAACACTTGCTATGTGAATACAGCATACAGGCTACTGTTGTAAGTATAAAACTTATAAATGTCAGAGACATTACATGTATATGGGAATTTCCTAACTGAGAATTGTTAAAAGACAATGTCGGCAATGCCCCAGAGGCCTAAACTGTGTATGAACTAAAAATGGACAATTTCTAACCATAAAAGTTTTGAAATGGTGATAAATAAGAAAACAAACAAACAAGAAAGCAACACACACCATCCCAAAGATTCTTATGTGTCTGAGTTAATCAAACAGTGCAGAACAGCAATTTGACATGAAGTCAGGATGATCTAAAACTATATTCCACTTATCAACAGCAAAGCAACAAAACATCAGCTAACTGACAAAGCTTAAAGCACCTCGATATTATGTAAGCATAACAATAAAAAAGATTATACCTATTTTATGATGTGTAAACATCAATAAAGAAACAATGAACAATAATTTTGAATGTGAGTATTCATTCAGCTTGTATCAGAGAACTGAAGTTGACGTATCTAATCAAAGTTGATAACGTCTGGTTAAATTTTGAAGGCTAAGTCTAATCTCTAACCAACAAAAACATCACGCAGTCAGAGATGACAAGGGCGGTATTTTACAAACATAGATGCTCAGTTTTGACACTAAAAGAACAGTTAAGCCGAATGCTCGTGTTTGTTCAAGCACTGTGGAACACCTTCACACATTTATAAATAACTGAGGAGCTCAGAACCGGAAATTATATAGCAGGCCTTTCCAAATGTAACAACATTGGTGAAACAGATCATCTTCTCCCTTTTTCCTAAAAGAACTTTCTTTTTCTTTCAAACATTTCTGTGAAGTTTTGCTTATTTTTGCACTATCTTTGACATTTCAATCAGGACTCGCCTTACAAACAAAAACAATTATTTTTAGAATATTATAATTCTAGGCTGAAAAGAATGAAACTTGGTGAATATGGCAAGAATCCACTAGGTCAAAATAATAGCAATAATTAAGCTCTACCTGAAGTAAGAAATAAGAAAAAGTTGCTATCAAAACCAAGGGGAACTTGAAAATCTTCCAGGAAACTAAGCTGAATTATTTAGTCAGGTATCATTCCGGATGAACTGCATGCCTTATTTATCACATCTTTTGGTAGAAGTGATCTAAATGATGATTAACAGTGGGTAACCTGCTACATATTTTGACTAATAATTGAAATTCAACAGAGTCACCAAACATACTCACCGAAGGGACATCCAAAATCAATTCTTCCACAGTTGTTAAGTCTAAACCTAGCCTGATGCTGAGAACTTCAAATATGTATTTATATGAAGCATCAATTTTTGTTCTTCGGTTTTCTCTTGCTTCTCTGTATCGAGCCTACAACATTAAACATCTTTCAAACAGAAAATACACAAATTGATCCATAACTGTATCCTGCTACTTCACTTACAACTAAGGTTGAATGTCTTGTATTATAGATCCATAACTGTTTTATTCTTTAAAAGTATGTGTACTTTCACCAAAGAGCAAATTACTATGAATTATTAAAAAACATGATGCAAACAGACGATATGGCAAGGGGAATCAAATGTTAAATATACTACAGTAGATCTTAACATATTTTACAGAATCACAGAATTGTAGGGGTTGGAAGGGACCTCCAGAGATCATCGAGTCCAACCCCCCTGCCAAAGCAGGTTCCCTACAGCAGGTCGCACAGGTAGGCATCCAGGCAGGTCTTGAACATCTCCAGAGAAGGAGACTCCACAACCTCCCTGGGCAATTTGTGTGCCATATTAACTAGTTTTCTTTTTCACAAAAATATTTTGAATTATTAAATTAATTAATGTTCCTAAAATTAATATATTTATATTAATTTATATAATCTATATAATTTATATTTATATATAATCTATTGCTAAGCCAGCCTATATCAGAAATAATATCAAGCTAAAACATCTACAGACAATAAATATTTTCAGGAATCAAGCTGGGCACAGCTTTGCTTCAGTGTAAATTATTCAATTAATATCTTTGGCCACCTTCTACTACAACTTTAAGATAAAATCTTAAAATATTGAAACCATTACAAACAGATACACTTTCTATCTGAAATAAGAAAACCAAATATAATTAAAAAGAAAGAGAGGAAGAAAGGAAATGAAAAAGTAAAAAAAAAAAAAAAAAAAAAAAAAAAAAAAAAAAAAAAAAGGGAAATGAAAGAAATGGAAACATAAAAGGAAAAGAGAAACAGTTCATTTAAAATGAATTTAATTATCTGAGAAAGAACCAGAAATCTATGTCAAGACCTAACATTGAATACTAAACCTGTTTTTCTTTTAAAATTTCTTGCATGGACAGAACTCCAGCAGAGCTCCGGTAAAGCCTAGACAGCCTTCGGGTTACAGGACTCAAGGACTCCTGGGAAGGAGAAGAGTTTACTACTTGTTGAGCACGGTGAACAGATTTGTCTTCGGCATCCCCTGGTGCAACAGGGCCAGACACAGAATCCCCTGTAGTGAGATTTTGCCCAGTATTATCCGCTGCCACTTGACCGGACCCAGAATCTTCTCCAGTGTTGGAATTTTCATTATTATCTTCTTGCACATTCTCCATTCTGAAATCTTCAGAAGGAAGATTTCAAAAAAGGAAAAAAAGTCAAAAAAGGAAAAAATAGCGTGTGTATATAAATCATGAACTATATACAGAATGCCCCACCATACATGATACCCTAAACACACACAAGTTCAGATAAAATGTAGGATGGAGGTTGTTGGGTAGTATTTCTTCAGTGGAAGTGTTTAATTTCTACAGTATTTCTATGTCTTACTTAATAAGTTTCATTTTGATTTAAATTAATACAAAAATCAGATCTTCATCATTAAAAGCATGCTGTTGAAAGGGTAAGAAATATCAGACAAGGCTGCACCCTAAAATTCATACAGACTGAGCTCTTTGCATGTAGTGACTTATGAAGTCTTATACAATATATTAAAATTTCCTAGAGTGTTGAGCACATCAAGACTTCTTCACCACAGTATAAAAAAGACAGACTTTCCTCTTAATTCTGTGAGTAACCTAAGCTGGCTAGAATACTAGCAGAATAATTGTTCCCAGGTGAGAATTTCTAAAATGGACAAAGCAAGGTATATTCATGACTGACTGCTAAGCAGTCAGCTGCTATGGAAAAGAAATTCTGCTGTTTTCTTCCCCTGTATATTTCACTATCTGAAAAGGCCAATAAAGGTTTAGTTTGTGAATCTCAAGCCTGTAATTCAGGGTTACAAAGAATTACGTAAATATCCTCTCCCTTTCCTCGTACGGGGAGGCATATTTATCCACTAGCATTTGCTAGCTGCCATCAATCCCACTCAATAGATCTTAACACTCTTGAATATACAGAAAATTAAATGCATCATTCAGTATTCTCATTCTACACACAGACTGAAACAACTATCTTTAAGGCACTATTACCATCATTACACCTATACCTGAAGTCTTTGTGTTTAATTTTATTCTTTAAAATAGCTTGTTCAGTTACACAAGGATGTTAGAATAGGTGCATAACCTATATAAATATACAGAGTAACAGATAAAAATGTTGAAAATGCCATTGTAACTCAGAGTACTACTACCATAAAGATTAAAACAAATATCATAGATTACACAGAAGTTCTCATGAGGCCTTAAGGCAGCCAACCAGGTATAACCAACCATACATTCTGTACTGGTAAGGATGTGTGGTAGATCATGCTCATCAGGTCAGAGCATGAGCTCCAGCTGGCTGCCTACCCTGATTTCCATCACGCCCTTGGACATACACTTCAAACACGGCACAAAATAACAAAATCATTCAACTTTCCTCTCGTAACTCAAATTCGAGGTTTATTCTGCATCACTTCTAACGACTGTTACCTCAGTCACCAGCACCCCCAGTCCGTTGACAAATCTATGACTTTCTCAGCTTTGCTCCTTACCCTTTTAGTGCAGCAGCAACGCGACAAGAGGACCAGGGGGAGAAAAGGACGAGAAAAATAAGCCTCGGTGTTACTCAGTAGTTTCAGTGCCCGCCCCAACCGGCCGGCCGTCACCAGCCGGTCTGCCTCCGGGACGGAGCGACACAGCGCGCTACTGCGCTGTTGGCCGTTATGGGGCGCCCGTAACAACTGCGGCTCTGCTCGCGCGGGGCTCGGCTCTGCTCGCGCGGGGCTCGGCTCTGCTCGCGCGGGGCTCGGCTCTGCTCGCGCGGGGCTCGGCTCTGCTCG
>NW_024884142.1:74556220-74615512 GCF_019232065.1 Centrocercus urophasianus | reverse complement strand
GCTCGCGCGGGGCTCGGCTCTGCTCGCGCGGGGCTCGGCTCTGCTCGGACGAAGATGGTGTAAAGCGGAGGGGCAGCTGTCTGCCACGTCCCGTCCCCCTTTTCTCAACAGAAATTTTATTATTGTTATTATTAATGATATTAATAATAATGATAGCAATAATATTTTGCTGAGTATTCAAGACAGATGGAAACTAACATCTCTAATCCCCCAAAGGAATAAACCACCCGTTAGGTGTGTTTTTATACTTATGGAGTGAAAGTAAAACACCGGGCTATGAAAACGCCGAAAGTGGTGTCAGCTGGAAAGAAGTGCTAAACAAATCAGCGTTTCATTTGAGCGCCTACAGGCTGCTCAGATGCGCAGGTCACGTTGCGCGCACCCGAGCAACTATGGGGCGGAGCACCACCTTTGTACTGCCCTCTCCTCCCATCTCCTCTGCGCCCAACATGGCGGAACCGAGCGGCTTGAGCGATGAGGCTGCCTATGGCGCCTGCTCGGAGCCGGATCCCAGCACGAAGGTGGGCTTGGTGGGGGCGAGCAGGGCGCTATTAGGCTGCGGGTGGCGGAGGCCGTGGTGGTACTGCCAGCATCCCCGCCCCTTTGGCGTGCGGACGTGCGGTGACCGGTGGGGCGGCATGGGGGAGGCCGGCTCGGGTGGTAGTGGATCCTGCAGCTGCGATGGGGTACAGGTACCCAACACAGTGGTTATGGCACCAAGCTGCTGGTGTTCAAGAGGCATTTGGACGGTGCTCTCAGCCACGTGGTCTGATTTTTAGGTAGTGCTGCAGTTGGATTTGGTGATCCTTGTGGGTCTCTTCCAACTTGAAGTATTCTAAAATAAAATATGTTATTTACGTTGTATGTAGTACCGTATTCGTTACTTCTAGACTTGCTGGTTTTGATTTTCATTATTAACTGATATCTTTGTTGATGCACAGTTAAATTCCGTTTGATGTATAATAATGCTTTTTTTTTTTTTCTTCTTTTTTCGTTCTTCCAGGATTTTATATTTCAGCAGACAATGTTAAGAGTAAAGGATCCTAAGAAGTCACTGGATTTCTATACAAGAGTTCTTGGGATGACGTGAGTGGAAGCTGTATGCCACAGTAACTTTGGGTGTTTCTTCATTCTTATGAAAAGTATTTTTGTTCTGTTGATGTAGTTATACCTATCTGCTAATGCCAAGTTGGATAGCCTGCCAATCTCTGAGAACTTCACAGCGCATTGAATGCCTAAATTGCAAATGAATGAAAAGTGGCTTTGTCTAGAATTTTTTTTCTCTTCTTTTACATAGGTCATTAACTATCAGTGTACAACTTGTACAGCTTTTACCTCACTGATTCTACTCTCAAATGGTAACTTTTGTGATGCTTTTAAATGGGAATCGTTTCTGTAAACCTGGAACATAAATTATCTGTTTGCCCTTCCTGAGAAAATCTGTACAAGTAAAAAATGGCAGCTTCAGACTGGAGCCTTTGTTCTGGTTTTGCTGTTCATTTATTGATTGCCTATAAGCATCTGATTCTTCTAGCTTTTAGAGGCTTATAAAGTGTGCTGGAATGTTTCTGTTTGAGAATTCAAAATGTAGTATTTTAAGATGTGGATTGCAGTCAGAAAGATAAAAACCACAGCTGTAATTGTTCCACAGGGGAAACAACTTGTATTTTCAGGCTGTGTGGTTATTTTTTTTTAGTTACTGTTTCAAAATAATTTTTGCCATGTAGACTGCTTCAGAAATTTGACTTTCCTCCCATGAAGTTCTCACTGTTTTTCCTGGGTTATGAAAATAAAAATGATATCCCAGAAGATAAAGCTGAGAGAACACCTTGGACCTTCTCCAGAAAAGCTACACTTGAACTGACACAGTAAGTATTAATACAGTAGGAGATGACAACCACATCTAAGAGAAGTGGATGAGTTTACGTCTCATTGAATTGAAAAGAAACGCGGTAATTTCTGTGGAAGCATCTTTACTGTTATATAGTAAGTCTTAAAATAGGCTGAGATCTTAGATACTTGGCAAGTTTACTCTTTCTAGAGCTACTACAAGGTGAATAGTAGTATATAAGTATCAAATAGTGTTTGCTTATCTGGGTAGGAAAACAGTGGGATTGAGGCAAAAGTGATGCAGTTAGAACTTCTTTTGTATCCTCTGAAGTTGCCTCTAAAGCAGTGGGTTAAGTATTGCTTTTGATGGCTTATCAAAAGAGGTCAAAACACTTCATATGAATTGGACAATCTTGTTAATACTAATGATTATAATTAAGTGTGGAGATAGAGATATTCTCACAAATACCCTGCCACTGTGCTTAGCCACTTCACTGTTCTGCATCTAGATTAATATGTAAATTCACTCATGCACCACAGCCATCCTTGCAATCTGGATGAGATAGGAGCATTTCTCAGACTCATTCAAATGTGGAACATGAGTACTAGAGAAGGGTAGGAATTAGACTGAATTAGCCCTTATGTCTACTTTGAAGACTATTTCCAGGAGCTGTGTTAAAGGAAAGTTTTGATAGTTTAATGAATGTAGCCAACAACTGAAGTTCTATGGTTTTGAAAAGAAACAAATTGCCTTTCTGAGGAAGCTAAACACTAAGGAATTAATTTTGATGCTTTTCTTCAGTGTATAATAATTATTTCTTACAGCAACTGGGGCTCTGAGAATGATGAAAAGCAGTCCTATCATAATGGCAATTCAGATCCCCGAGGATTTGGTAGGTTTTTTGTTTAGTGCATGTTGTTCTTATGCATTGTTTTACTGTGCTTTGATTACAGTTACATGTATTACAGTTAGATGTATTAGGGAAAAATGGAGTTTCAGTTTTCTCTTTATAAGACATCTGTATGAAATCAATGCAAAGGTTAAGGTTTTATTTCATGGGGGATTTGTAAACTTTTAAAACTTGTATAGATGAAAAGACTTTTCTAGTAAGCTACTTAGAAGTGTAAGTGCTACCAGCTTCTTTATTTTACTTCTTCCAGCATGTATACATGGTATGCATCATGAAAATGGGTAAATAAAAAAATGTTTCAGAGTGAAGAACCACAATTACACTTGTTGTAAAGCTAATTTTTTAATTTAATTTAACACATTTTAATACTAACCACTCAGTGAAGTTCAATAATTGCTCTTGCATATTGATTATAATGATGTTCAGATTGATTTTTGAATTTGGATTTGTATTTTATAATGCACCAGTTACCAGTTTTGAGCTGGAAGGAGGATTTATCTGTAGTATCAAGGATAGCATTCAAGTGGCTCAACTTGATATTTTGAGTGCTTGTAAGGTCACTTGTATGTGAAATAAGTCTGGTACTGAATATAGCCACTTGACATATTAAATTGAAGTTACTTGTAAGTTCAGCATGGTGCTGCTGTTAGTATCTACAAATACAGCATTAATAATAAATGCCTTGTGCTGTTGAACTAAGCAAATTCAACAAAATCCTGTTATGTGGATGTGTCTCTGGAAAGGGAATATAGATAAAACAGTTTGAATAACTTAGCAGCAGTAGGAAGAAATAATCTTCTTATCCAAATAACATGATCTATTGTAACTGAAAAGTTCTGATTGTAAAATCATTATTAAAAAGCCAATTTTGTCAAGGAGGGTGTTGTTAAAATCTGGAATGCTCTTCTTTCTGTAAGAAATGATTTTCTTGAGTTTGTTATATCTCTTGTGTAAGCATGTGAACTTATTGCAGAAGATGAAATGCTGAGCAAACTTTTTTTCTCAAATGCATAGAAATACTTAGTGTATTTTACTGTTTTTACTCTGTTTCCCAGGGCACATTGGAATTGCTGTCCCTGATGTCAATAAAGCTTGTAAGAGGTTCGAAGAACTAGGAGTGAAATTTGTGAAGAAACCAGATGATGGTAAGTCTTAGCCAGTAATGCAAGTCTTTTTTTTTTTTTTTTTTTTTTTTTTTTCCAGTTGTTTGCTTTTAATACATTGTGCCTGGTAGATTTTTGTACTGGACAGCTCAGTGATGCGTTTCTATAGCTGTCACTCCTTAGGATGTGCTAGAACCTACTAACTGTGCTCCCTCTTACAAAATGCACGAAACTGACAATGTAGAATTGTCCTGTTTATAGAAGGGGGAAAAAAAAGCAAAAGCAGTTTTCAGTGTTAGGAATTTAAACTTGTGCAGCAAATGTCAAAGATGATGAGGTTTTGGATTTAATATCCATTGTTTGTGGGGCTGGATGAGAAAGTTCGTGGTATTTTTTTTTTTCCCCTGCATTAGTGAATCACAGCTGCTGTTCTCTCAGAAGTTTTTGTAACTAGAATGTAATAATAATTAACTTTTTTTTTTTTTTTTACAGTAGACAGGGTCATAGGGTAAGCAAAATGGAAACTGATTGGCTAACTCTTTAAGATAAAATGTTAAGCTGTGCTGTTGTGATTCACTGTTGAATACTTTAGGGCACCCTATTTTCGTGAAGAATATTTTTTCCAACTGTTTAAAACATTCCTGCACTGCACTTCTATCTGAAATAGTAATGCAAATGTGTACTGTAATCCAGATTGGGAGTGGGAAACAACCAAATAAAAACTAGTAGAGCACATAACTTTACTGTGTAGGCAAAAATGAACAGGGCTGAGGAACAAAGAACTTTAAAAGGCAGAACAGCTTAGCAAAACATGCCAAAACATCCTGGAACACAAAAATACGTTTCCAAAATTACGGGCTGAACACTTGCAGGGGTTAAAAAAAAAAAAATCAACAGAAGGTAAGATTTCATAATGACTTGAAATTGCAGCTTTATTAAGTATCAGATTAACAATCCAGCACACACACACACAAAGGCCTAGTTGTGATCAAACACTAATTTGGATGTTTTCAGAAGTAGCTGTCTAAAGTTGAATTAATACTCATACAAAAGGAAAAAAAAAAAAATTGAAAGTAACTGCATTTGATGTTAAGATTTATTCATATGCCCTACTTTTATCCTTGTGTTCATCGTTCCTTCTATTTTTTTCCTAATAGGTAAAATGAAAGGAATTGCATTTGTTCAGGATCCCGATGGCTACTGGATTGAAATTTTGAATCCTAACCATATGGTGACTCTCACTTAGATCTAAGTGAATACACTGTATAAAAGATACAAACTTCTAATTCCCTGGAGAAAATCTATAACAGTATTTGTGAAATTCTTGCTTAATGGAGAGGAATCAATTATGTTCAGATTTTCTTCTAAAATTAAAGTGAGGCTTCCCAACTGTTCTCCTGTGATGCCACTGCTATTTGCTTCCAGTTTGGAATCCTCACCCATCTTTTAAAGAGCACGAATATGTACTCTGCTCTTAAACAGACTGTACCAATATTTCACTAAACTCTCTAAGATGCATGACTAGAAGTTTACATCATCTCACACTACCTAGATTTAAACTAACAAAAAAAGATCCTGCATTATTGCTGATGAGCTTCACTGAGGAGCATATATAATGTATATTTTTTTCATTAAGTCAAAGGATATCCTGAAGGCTTTGTGCACTTCCCTGTTTATTAGAAATAAAATATCAGATTTCTTACCTGAGTAGCAGCATATTTGTGAAAGTCTTACTTACATTATGCCAAGCAAAATCCCTTATTGACCAGACTTAAAAAGCTTTGCCCGGAACAAGAAACTTTGGAGAGGCAGTAAATTAGTCCAGCAGGAAGAATTCAGTATTTAAACTTTTGGCTGCTGATTGCCAGACAACGTAATAGGTCTCATAGATTCTGACAGTGGCCCTTCTTGTCTCTTCCAACACTAGAGCTTGTTCATAATTTGTGTTTTGATGCAAGTCTGGGCTGTATTCCACTTACAGGCTCCGTACAATTCTGTTTCAGGAATGTAAGGAAAAAGAGCATCTAAAATAGCTTCCTACTAGTAGGCATTTTGATCTGCCCCTTCAAAGTCAGTGATGGTTACTGAAATTAAACTTGTATATTTGTATGAAGAGTTGCCAAGTTTTGGTTAACAAAACCAAAGCAAATTTTTCTCTGCACTGTTTATTGTGATTTTTCCTACTAGCACGTAACTCCTATTGAGTTCAGTTATGTGACTATTGGATAATGAAATGGCATTGCAATTCACTTTGAAATAAAGCACTGATGAAAAGTCATTTCTAAAGCAGTATGACATGTATCTTTGCTAATTCTTGAATCCTAGGTAAACAAAACACTGTTTTGATTCATGGATTATTTTTTTTTCCTTGGGAAGTAACCTGGTCATGCAGGATAAAATATTTTTTGGGAATCCAGTAGTGCAGATAACTTGATGAGCAGAATGCTTAATAATAATTTGCAGAGTTTTCATTAATTTGTTCAATAACTCCCTAGCTATGCAGTTAAAAGAGAAGTGTGGAAATTATTGAATTCATTTTCTACTGTGCTAATGTAGATAATAATGACAAATATTAAGTATAATATTAAATATTATTGTCCTGTCTCCTTGTCTGAAAAATCCTTAATTCTGTACACCTCAGCTTAACAGCAGACCTTTTAAATTCAGTACTCTTACAAAGCTCCATGTGAAGAATCATTAAAGTTGAAGCAAGATATTGTTTCCATTTGGAAATAAGTAAAATATGCTACATGTTTCCACTGAGCTTGTACAGGTGTGGAAATACAGAACGTGAAAATGAAAACAGTTACCCGATTAAAGCCCCCTACAGATGTACAAACAACCATGGATTTATTGAAAGGTAGAAACAGTGACTCAGAAGATCATCTGTTTTTGATTTATGAAGCAACTCATCATAAAAGCAACTAGATACTTCAAATTAAATTTTGAGTAATATTTTCTGTGTGGTCTCTACTTAAACATGTACTGTCCTGTAGGTACACCTTACAGGTGTAATGCATATACAGTTTTGACTTTCAATTTGTAACACCTTACTGTTTTCTGCAGCTAGCTCACGTTTGCATTCTGTGTGCCCTCCTGTATTTCAAGAATACCTAGCCTGTCCTCTATCTTGTCCCTGTGTAGTTGATGATTCCCTTGTATGCTAGGGAGATGATAGGGAGGATGTAGTTACAACTGTTTATAGCAAGATCTGAGAAACTGAGCAGTCTTAACAGTTGTCACTACACGATCTCAGCCAACTTCCTCTAGATGTGGCACTTCTGATGTTGTGCCCAATCCTAGGCAATCTACTTATTACTCAAAAAATTGATGGTGGTGTTCTTAAATGCTGGGTCAGCTTTATCCCAAGTTCGTTAAGCAGAATTAAGGATTTCAAGGCTTCTCAGTTTCTTGAACAAGTAAATAAGACCGATCCCTTTAGTGGACATTCAGCTTGGCTCAGGGTGACTCAGCCAAGGAAACCTCACCTTACTTTGAAAAAGACATACACGATATTTCATACTATCTTACAGCAGCTATTAAGAAAATTCTAAATTGAAGACTATTGTTGTATAGCTTTAGTGTGATATCTTTCAAGGTTAGGAGCTCCTTGGATGTGAGTTGAGCCAAGAAGGAGAGCTGTAGAAATGAGATGAGACAGAGCTCTTGTTTGCAGCTTATATATTTTTTCATTAATAAACTGTATCCCTTCTAATGCTCTTGTTCTGAAATAAGGAACTTAAAGTGAAGTAGAACTCAGCTGAAGCGCAAATGCTGACTGCAGAATCTTGCAGTAGATTGTGAGTAGAGATTACTTAGACTAATGCTAGTCTGAGTGAATTTGTCTGAAACTATTTGATAAATATAGATGCAACGTCTAAAGCTTTATAATAAATTTATTGGCAAGAAAAGTCTCAACGTTTTACAAGCATGTAAATTAATAAAGTAGTTTCATAGAAGGGGTTGGGTTGCAAGGGACCTCAAGGATCATCAAGCACCAACCGTCCTGCATGCAGAGCTGCCAGTCTCCATATCTAACACTATACCGGGCTGCCCAGGGCCCCATCCAACCTGGCCTGGAACACCTCCCTGTCCTCCAGGACAGGGCTTCCACAACCTCTGTGGGCAGCCTGTTTCTGCACCTCACCAATCTTTTGGTAAAGAACTTCCCCCTGATATCCAATCTAAGTCTTCCCTCCCTCAACATTATTTCTCCTTGTCCTGCCATCATTTACCCTTGTAAAGAGTTGAGCAGTTTGTATTTTATCTACATACAGTATTCTACTCAGATGTGTTTCATGACACTTCAAAGCACAGGTGTGACTGGAAACGCTATTGACACAATTATATGGAATCCAGTAATTAAGAGGAATAGTTCGTAAACTGCATGTTTGTATGTCTGAGGGTGTGTAGTTCAGTGGACAGCTACACAAGAAGCACTAGCCCCAACTGAATGTTCCCTGTTTAGTATTAATATGGGAGATCTTGTGAAATTTACAGTTTGTGTTGATTATAGCCAATCCTAATTTTGCATCTTCCAAGGTAATGCTTTTTTTTTTTTTTTTTTTTTTTTTTTTTTTTTTTTTCTTTTTTCTTCTTCCCTGCTAAATAAAGCACTGAGTTAAATGGCAGTAGTGCTTTTCCAGGTAGAGTAGAGACAAATTTGCATTCTCCTTTTAGACAGAAGTTCTGCTAATTTCAAGAAGCAGAACGTAGAATCACAGAACCATTAAGGTTGGAAAAGACCTCTCAGGCCATCTGGTCCAACCACCAGCCCCTGCCCACTGACCATGTCCGTCAGTGCCACAGCCACACGGCTCTCGAACACCTCCAGGGATGGTGACTGCACCACCTCCCTGTGCAGCTTGTGCCACTGCCTCACCGCGATGTGAGGACATACAAGCCGATTTGCAGGAGCCTGGCAGACACAAGTTGAGGAAAGGCAGCGTGTATTCAGAATTACGGCAGAAGAGAAAGAGGGGAATGTGAATAGCAGTTCGTATTTTAGGAGCTTTGCCGGAACGAATACCCCATTCCCGAGGCGCGCTGTAGTCTCGCTGCCGTCCATAGACCCGGCCCGCTGCGCTACGTCAGCACGCAGGAGGACGGCGGCTGTTGCTGATGGCGTCATCGCGGCGCCTGACGTTTCGGCGGCGCCGGGTTGAGAAGGTTGGAGGCCCGGTCGTCGTGGAGGCCGGTGAGCGGATCGGATGGTTGCGGTCGGGTGTTTGGGAGAGTTGTGGCGTGCTTCCCGCCTGAGCGATGCCCGTGGTGGCCGGGCGGCTCCTGGGGCTTTCCCTGCGGCGGGCTCCGGCCCCTCAGCGGCCATGCCGGGTCGTACCCGCCGGCGTCGGCTGCTTGGGCCCGGCGGCAGCGCAGCGCTCTGCGGCACCCGGGTGCGCTGAGGGAGCGGCAGGCGCGGGGGTGCCGCGCGGAAGTGCTGAGTTCGCTGGGAGCCGAGCTGTCCGCTGAGCGGCGTTTGCGCGGGCACGGGGTGACTGCCGGCTGAGAGCCCTCAGTGAGGAACCGCGGCTCCGGGCTCGCTTTGCCCCGAGTTGCTCCGGGTGTGACCTTGGCAGATGCTCAGCGTGTGGCACTCCTGCGTTCCGCATTGCCTGCCCGCAGTGCTTATCCGTGCTGTAGCTTTCTTCTGAAATTAGCTCAACGTGTTTGCCTGATGATAATAGCACGTAGTGTTTTATCAGCTCTACTGGGTTCATAGTACAAGTACTACTGCAGATTATGCCTTGCTATGATTCACTCAAATAGCTATTGACTTAAATCATTGTGTTATCAAATAATAAAAAAGCTGGACTGTTAAATTTTTCTCAGTGCAGCAGTAATCATACCTTCCCAGAAGTGCCCCTTGCTTGCACTGTTTGTAAAGCACAGCGCATAGACCTGTCCCAAAAACCCTGTGCTGCTGTCACTGAATTTTTTGTTTGCATTTTAAGATTTAAGGTGAGCATTCTCTCTATACCTAAAATGTTGGTCTCATTCTTGTTTATAAGCTTCCTTCAAGTACTGGAAGACTGCAGTGAGGTTTTCCCAGAGCCCTGAATTCTCCAGGCTAAACAAGCTCAACTTCTTCAGCCTTTGTTCATAGGAGAAATGCTTCAGTCCTTTGATCATCTCTGGACTCTCCAACAGCTCCACATCTTTCCTTGTGCTGAGAGCCCCAGGCCTGGATGCAGTATCCCAGATGGGGCCTCACAAGGACAGTGAGGGCCACAAGAGCAGAGAGGGGCATTTACCTCCTTCTCCCTGCTGGACTCCCCTTTTTTAAAGCAGCTCGTGAATACGGCTGGCCTTCCAGGCTGTAGGAACACACTGCTGGCTCTTGTCCAGCTTTTTGTCCATTAGGACCCTCAAGTCCTTCTCAGCAGAGCTGCTCCAAAGGAATTCTTCTCCCAGTCTTTAGACAAATGTAGGATTGCCCTAATCCAAGTGCAATGTCTCATCAAGTTCTTGTGGGCCCACTTTGTAAGTCTGTCCAGGTTCCTCTGGATGACATCCCTATCTTAACCCCAAGACCTGAAACCCCACAACCAAACAAAACCGAGCGCTACTCACCCACCACTTGGGGCTAGACAAGACCAGTTACAGGGATTTGGATGTTTGGGGAATAATGTTTATATGACAGGCTTTGCATAGACGTGGTTTAATTAAGAGACTCATATGGAGAAACAATGTGA
Source organism: Centrocercus urophasianus (assembly GCF_019232065.1). NCBI lineage: Eukaryota > Metazoa > Chordata > Aves > Galliformes > Phasianidae > Centrocercus > Centrocercus urophasianus. Next base: position 74,604,973 of record NW_024884142.1, on the reverse strand, counting down.
TCACTTTCTGTGCCTTCAAATGAGAAAATGAATTATGATATATTATTGCTTTTCTGGTTAAAAAAATGTATTGTCAATTTTTTTTTTTTTTTTTAAAGAGACTTCTACTGTTATGGTATAATGGTACTTAAAGATTTCTCATAGAACACTGAAGGATTCTTAACGTTTATTGCTGTATGCCACCTATTCTTAATGATATGTTTCATGTATTCTTTCAGGAATATGGTACAGTTGCTACTATGCAGCTGGATGTTGCTGACTAGTGTTTCTATGGGCTTGCTGTTCCACCTGTCAGTTGTTCAGAATGGCAAAAAACCCTAATTTTCAGGAAGTTGGTCACCTGCCCACAGGCTACGTCCATTGTAGACCTTCAGAGAGCTTTACTGGTAAGTACACCAATATATTACCTGCTTTGGCAGGGGGGTTGGACTCGATGATCTCTGGAGGTCCCTTCCAACCCCTACAATTCTGTGATTCTGTGATATTTTCCTGAGAAACTTAAGAACTTAGTTATATGCTATTTTAATCATATCACATCAAGTGCACTAATATTGATTTCACGTGAGTTTTAATAAATCCTGCTGTACTGTTCTTGGTATGTAATTGAATTTATTCCTGCTGTCCTATCAGAGAAATATCTCTCTAAACAAAATGCAAAACAGTAGCACAACTATGCTTGGGAACTGGAAGGTGTAGTAGTGTGTAACTGTCCATGTGTTTGAAGTAAAAATGTTTTTGGTACTGATGCTGTCATTGAAAGGCGTGGTAAATAGAATTAACATCCAGTTTTCTTTTAATTATTTCCCCAAAGAAGGGTTGGAGATTACTTAAAAGTTCTGGGAATTCCATTTATTTGGCTTTTCACATTCTGAATCTCTGAATTCATACTGTGTGGATTATGTTATAATCAGGTATTGGATAAGTAGGGCCAGTTAGTTCCTTGGACACGCACAGGTAGTTATTAATATAAGTTAGTTAATGTGATATCAAGATTTTAATTGAAGTTAGAATTTACTTTTTTTTGAACTATTATGTGCATTGTGGAGATCTCATACAGATTAATTCCAATAATACCAGGAGTATTATACTTGTTTAGTTAGCTTTTGAATGAGGTGTCACTGTGAGTTGTTCATATGTAAGTCAGTGTGTTTTAAAATGTTGTAGTGTTGTGGGTAACTTTTTTTGTTCTGTAGCGTTGTGACTTATGTATAAGACATAATTTCTCTAAATACCATAATGGTATGTTAATGAAATGGGAAAAGTTGAGGACATGTTTAATCAATGGTGTTCCAAAATGCAGGACGCTTTCTGCTTAAGGATTATCTTGATTAAAACTTTTTCTTCCTGGTGTTTGAATCTGTTTTTGTTTGGATTTTGTGTGTTTGTCAAGTTAGGGGGACATTAAGATAAATACAGCATCTTTTTCCATTTTCTTTCTAAAGGCCCTTTTAACACTTGTTTTCTGGTGCCTTGTAATGTGGGATAGCTTGATTCTCTGAGTAACATTATGGAAAACCTCAGAGCTGTACGGAACAAAGGCTGGAATTACTATATCAAAGTAAAAGGATGAGAGAATTAATGATAGGAGGATACTTTTTTTCCTCAGAAGTATTACTTGACTTGTGCTTCAGTGCTGAATTACATTTTTCCAGATGTTGATGTTACAGAGGAGTAAATTAATGATATTTGCAACTAAATTCTAAGTATCACATCTGTCAATACATAAACAAAACATAAGTCCTTTTTCCTGTGAACCTAAAAGAAACAGTGGACAGACTTTCATAGTTTTGTGGGCTTGCATCAAGCCACAGAATTATTTGTTTTACTCCAGGTTCTTATGAAAGCTTTGCATATGTAAACTGAAATTCTTTGCAACCTGAACGTACTGCAATGTGAACAATTTCTCTTTTGGAATATGGGTGTTATTTTTGGTTGCTTTTTCTCCTTGTCACAGTTTTCACTCTGCCTGTGAATATTGTTACTGTTACACAGAAGTCCAAAGGTGCTTTGTGGTTCTGACAGAATCAAAGTGCTCACGTTTTTTTTCTGTACACATTGAAATATTTATCAAATCCAGAGATGTTATTTTATTGTACCAGGACTTAAGAGAATAATAATATTTTTGTATAAATAGCATTTAAGAAAATTCTTTGTGTGATTCTAACAAGGGCTGTATTACTGTGATATAATCAGATGGGAATGCCGTTGTTTCAGGGATGTGAAATTTTAACTCCATATTTGTAATCTGGACTTATTTCACAAAGTTTTTAATTCTGTCATTTGTTTGTTTACTTGCTAATTTTTTTTCCATATAATTGTTTTTAAACTTCCAGTAGTTTTGGTGTTTGGCTTTTTTTTTTTGAAATATAAAGAAAAAGAAATTTCAACATATTCAGGGACGATTTCTTATATCCTTTTTTCTGCATAGTATAAAAGCATTTCTTCCCCTTTTTCAGTGAAACAATGCTGTTTTTCAAAAGGCTGTTTTTAATGATAGCCCAAATGGGGCAGGGGAGGTGACATTGTGTTGGTCTTTGTTGCAGTTTAGTCAAGAAGTAGTTTAGTCAAGAAGTCATTGTGGTTTTTGTTGCTGTATGTTGTAGATCACAGTATTGCATGCTATGACGTGTTACAGATTATTTATCAGAAAGGAAATATAGCAAGCTGGAAACTGACTTGGTGTTTTTTTTCTAACCTTGACATGGTGTATAATATTGCATGTTATGTTATACTATAAATAGTAGGCCACGTTTTTTGCATCTTTAGTAGTAAGATGGCCACCAGGATGTGAGTTTTCTGTTACAATTCTGAAGAGAAGAGATTTGTAGACTTTTCTGACATCATAGGTGCAGTTTAAAATCATTTCAATGTTAATAGCTCCTCAAACTTACTGAGAAGATTGTTGTACTTAACCTATATCTGTGTCATGAACAAAGCTGCAGCAGCTGACTTCTGAAGCACCTGATTAGCTGTTAATAGCTCCTGGAAATTAGGTTATGGTGCTAGTAAGAGGTTTATAAATGGCTTGGCCTTTTATCTGCAATTTCTTAAATGTTCTTCTCTGATCACATGGAAGAACAAAGGCTTGAATCTGAATGGAATGTCAGTGATTACAGAAGATGCTGGAGAGTTCATCATAAAGGATTTTGCTGAGCTCCAGGCGGCTTCTGTCTTTTTTTTACTGTATTTAAAACTTTGAGTTACAACCAAGAATGCTGGTTGTAAAGTTCAGCTACACAGGTAAACTGTGCAACTCGCCACAACTAAACCAGTATATTACTATCCACTTCCTCAAACAAGAAATGTGCAGGTCTCTTCAAGGGCTGGCTCTATGAACACCTCAAAATAATCCAGTCTGGGAGGATCTGAGGTCTCTTGGTTCTACATTTCAAAGACAAGATGGCTCTCATACAGTGCTGCTTTGTGTGAAAAACTGATGAAACTTGCATTAGAAATGTGTAGTGGATGGGTAAATAAATTTGAGTTCTTCAGTATACCAGTGTTACCCACGGAAAGAATATAAAGTATGTGCATAGCTCTCATAGACTTGTAAGTTTTCAACCCTCTGAGCATTTGAAAGGCTGTTCAGCCAGGGCTTGCAGCTATTCTTTGTATCCCCCAGTTTCGGTGAGCAGTTTGAAACTAGTAATCTAGAATAGTGCATCATGCCAGCAGTATGGGGAGTGCTGAACATCTATGAAACAAACTTAGTTTGCATCTGACACAAAAGGGCTTGGAAATTTCTACTTTCATCATCACCTGCCTAAGTCCAGGATGTTGATATCAGACTGTCATTATCAGCTTATTAGCAAGTGCCCCCAGCTCAGACTTTGTGCTTGTTTAGAGGTAGGTTTATGTACCCTTAGCAGGGAAGTGTTATCTTGATTCTATTTCTTTCTTTATTCGTTTATGTGAAATGGGAACAATTTTCTCTTGGACCCTTTGCCCTGTAGGCATATGACAAAACCTACAGCAGCAGCAAACAAAATGAGCATGCAGCCAATGGCTTTTCCTTATTTTAGCGCTTTTATTGTCTCCCAGTTTTCTTCAAGCAGTATCTATTCCCAATTTTACAGGAAAAAAACCCAAACCTGGATGAACAAAAAAGTAAAATGTAGATAAAATGGAAGTAAAATAGATTTTAAAACCAAAATGTGCCTATCCTAATACATGCTTGTAGCATCTTAAATGAAATTCTGTAATTAATGATAAGTGGAACTAGTGCAAGAGAGAGAGTAAATTTTGTTTGATAATATGCATGTAATTTGTATGTAATTGGGTTGCCTGGCTATTGTGCATAACAGTGAAGATCAACGACAGTATTTACAGACTTAAAAGATATGGAAAGTATGAAGGAATATGGATGTTTTTGATTTGCAGCTGAGTAACAAACTCAGCCTTTTGTTTGCTCCTTTAATGTAATAAAGGGTTTTACACTTTGAGGACATTTCCATTTCACTGTTGTCTATGCATTCTCAAGTAATTATGCTGTGATAAATACCGTTGCTTGTTGCATCTTGATTGATGTGAATTAAGTTAATCTTGCTTGTTACAAAGCAAACGTTACTAGAATTGGATCTGTTGCATAGATCTGCTTGGTGCACTGTTGCTTTACATAAATGTAAATAAACCAATGCAGATGGAGGAAACATTCAGTCATGGAAAAGAAAACAAACATAAAAAATAATTTATTCTTGTGTCAGTGTAGGAGAATAACTTTATACAGTGTTCTGTGTTACAGCTAGACTGCCTCAAGTTCCTTGGCCAGTAGTGCTTGTTCCACATTAATGCCTCTTTGGGCATACAGCTTCTAATTCAGATGGCAGAGACAGCCTGAGGAAAGCTGGGTTCTGCTCCCACTCATATTGTGATCTGTCATAGATCGATTTACTATTTACTATGCTATCTTCTTCTCCAGTCTGATTTGCTGTCTGTATCACTTTTTCTAGTTTAAAGTTCTTTGAAATGGTGTTTCTGTGATATCTTCATTTTATATTAAGAGTTTCCAGGTGTTTTGAAGCACATACAATTCTTTACCCCTATCCATGTGTTTTCCTTTCTTTGTTCTGTAAAAATGCATGGAAACAGACATGCATTTTCTGATTATATTTCAAAATATGGCTAAAAATGCATTCATGTCATGAGTATTTCACATAGAAGATTAATGTGTGAGCTGTATGCAGTATATGGTTTCATTTTTCTGTACACACCATCTCACATTAGCACTAAGAATGTGCCCATTGTAGCACAGGAGGTGACAGTGAAAATACAGGTGATTGTTATGTGAGGGAGCTGACCTTTTCTGTTGAAAAGTAAACAGAAAGTTGACAAGAAAACCTGATTGAAGACTGAAATAGTCCTCTGGATGCTCTTGCCACTGAGTCTTAGTCTGTTAAAGCATCAGGCATAACTTTGAATAGTTATGTTCTTCCAGTTCTGGATAGCTGATTGGAATCCTTCAAGGATGGATTACAAACACTGTTGGTTTTACTCATTGCTGATTTTAGTAGAGGCTTCAGAGTTGGGATTAAGTTAAATTGGCCAGCTGACTTTTTTTCTCTGTAATTATTTGCGTTTTAATTCAGACAAATAATATTATTTATAATGGTGATTGTAATTAAAATTGTTTAATTTTTGTTCATTTTGTTTTAAGTTTTTTTTAGGTAAATGGATTGATGGAGGAACGAGATGATGGAATTCTCTGAAATATTTTTGACTGGAGTTCTTGATGGGAGCTGCCCTGAGTCCTGTTATAAATTACCTTTAATAGAAAACCTCTTTGTTTTGTTTTCCTCGTAATATATGAGAGAATCAGAGAGAGAGCTTTCACTATTCCCTTCTTTTTTCATAACTGCATTTTTCATCATTGCTATTTCTAAATATGCCCTTTATAGCAGTTATTTTCTTTCTCTCTGTAGGCTATCAATATCATCATCCCTCCAAGATGAGTAACAGCCATCCACTTCGTCCTTACACAGCTGTTGGTGAGATTGACCACGTTCACATTCTGTCAGAGCACATCGGCGCTCTGATGAATGGCGAAGAATATAGTGATGTTACCTTCATTGTGGAAAAGAAACGTTTTCCAGCACACAGAGTGATCCTGGCTGCGAGGTGCCATTATTTCAGGTGAAGCACAGCTTTTGTGCGGCTCACTGCAAATTTTCATGCAGATAAGATAAACATTGTTTCTCTATGAACTTTTCAGCGTGTAATCATCTGTCCATTGAGTGTGACCTTTTCTGTGCGAATGTTTCCCAGCACATCAAGTCATTGTGTCCAGATATAAGAAGATAAATACCATGTCGTGATGTTATTCTTTTGACCTTCATTAAATTGGACTTTGAAGTTATTTTCATAAATTCAGGAGAAAAATAACTTTGGAACAGAAAAGTTCTGCTGTAAAATTTTTTGATTTCTCAGAGCATGGATAGTGTGCTTCCGTGGACTGTATTAATCAGAACTTTACTTTTGATGTGTTGAAGTCAAGTATTTGAAAAGATCTGTTTGACTCATATTAGAATATTTTAAAACTAGAGATAATACTAATGCATCTCATTCTGGAGATCTGGGGCTTTTCACTCTAAATAGAATCACTTTTCTGGAAAAAGATTATGAATTTAGGTTGTAATTTAGTTACTAACATACTCCTCTAACAAAACTGCAGCATGAGAGCAAATTGTGTTCAAACTCTATACCACACTTTAAAAACAAAACAAAATCCAACAGATTATGGGTGTATTTAGTTCTCTTTTTCCTTCTAAAGTTTCAGGACATCTTTAGGCTTGTCTCATGTTGGGTTTAGCAAATCCCAGGACTCTTGATCTTTTATTCCTTACTTTAATCCACCACTGCTGTTATGGTGATGAACTAGTTGTTTCACACGTTTTTTGACCATTTTTTCTTTTTTCTTTCTTCCTCACTTTTAACACTATTTAAAAACAAAAACAAACAAAAAAAAATCAGTAGCAACAGAAAATCCAACTGAGTTTCTGCTTTGCAACTATTGCTCAAAGTAGAGATGGAGCAATTGTTCCATAGAATAAAAGCATGATGCATTAGAATATTATTCTCCCCTATGCGCTGTTTTCTGTGGTCAGCTGTACTTTAAATGACATATAGGGTTTTTTATTTTGTAGCTGTAGGGAAATGCATCCCCTTTGCATCCCCTGTGTTGTAACTTGACATTTTGTTTATCTTTTGTATGTTTTTTGTTTATTTGTTTGTTTTTGTTAATAAAACAGATATTTCTAGGTTGTAAATTTCTTAAATTTTATCTTCTTTGTAGAGCATTGCTGTATGGTGGAATGAGAGAATCTCAGCCTGAAGCAGAAATTCCTCTTCAGGACACAACTGCAGAAGCTTTTACCATGCTGATGAAATATATTTACACTGGTCGTGCCACACTACGAGATGAGAAGGAGGAGGTCCTCCTAGACTTCCTAAGCCTGGCACATAAGTATGGATTTCCAGAACTGGAGGATTCCACATCTGAGTATCTTTGCACCATACTTAATATTCAGAATGTTTGTATGACATTTGATGTTGCCAGTCTTTATTCCCTTCCCAAATTGACTTGTATGTGCTGTATGTTCATGGATAGAAATGCTCAGGAGGTGCTCTCCAGTGAAGGCTTCTTGTCACTTTCTAAGGTATGGTTTTTGTTTGCATTTTTCTTCAGTATTATTAATTTTTTTTGCATACATTTCATGATGAAATACTAATGGTGTAAAATACAAGCTTGTAAGTTTGCTAACAGTTACCTCTTAGTATTCATGGGACTGAGACTGAATACTGGAAGTATTCAGACCAAGATGAAGTAAAAACCTTGGCGATCCATTCCGAATTTTTTAGAAATTTAGTTGTGACCACTCACTGTAGCTAAAAACAAGAGTATTCTGGTAGCTGGGTCCAGAAAACTTAATTTTACCTTGTTTTTTTTTTATCTGTCCTTGGAATAGTATTACTTGGTTTCTGAATGTTGCCCAGTAGTTGTAAAGAGTTGAAGATAGAAGGTACTCCATTTTATTAATTTCTTGATATAGGCAATCTCTGTCATAGGCAGTTTTCCACAGTGTAGGCTGCAGTATCCTGAGGCTTCATGTGATTTATATTGCTGATTATTTGTGCAGCCTGAAATCATGTAATATGGTGGTATTGCAGGGTGTATTTTTTTAATTTTGTTTTAATATATTTGTTGTTGTTGGATGCATAAATATTTGTGTAAGATTCAGGCAATTCTGTGCTATTGAATTATTCCACATTCTCTGGAATGGTCTTTGAGCTGGGCATAATAGTGGTTTAATGTTTTCAAGTAGTGTTCAAGTGAAGCAGCAAAGTATCTTGAATGAAAGATAGCTTAATTATACTTGAACAAATAAAGAAAAAAGTGTTAAAAGTGTTAATGGAAAAACTGTGATGGATCAGTTCCTTGAATAAGTGCAAGATGCTTCTGCTTTGCTGACTAACTTGCTAGCTGTGTAGGGAAAGAATGTTTTTTTTCCTACGGTAGTCTGCCATACTCAGCTTATTAAATCTGAGTTCCGAAGGCATATACTTTCTGAAATCTTTGTTGTAATCAATCCTGCCATATAGAAGAGATCTGTGCCTTTCTGAGGCAGACTTCTAATTATTTTGCTTGTTAAATGGAAGTCAGAATCCATTCAGTTCTTTTTGTTCTCATTTTGCTATCTGTGGATTATTTGCATTTGCATTTGTAGGAGTCACTGAGGGTTTTACCTGTTGATACTAACTTTGTCCCAGAAGAAAAGGGATAAAAATACCCATGTAATTAGAAAGGGTTTGAAAAAGGAATTCCAACCCTCAGTTGACATTTTTGCATCAGTCATCTTATGTCAGTCTAAGTTTAAAGGAATGTTTTATATTGTACTACTAAATCCCCAAATTAGTTCTTATATTGTTTATTACCTTAAATTTATTTACGTAATTTAATATAATTTGGAATAAAATTGATTTTTCTTCCACATTTCCATTCCATCTTCTTTCTCATAGTGGATTAATAATATTGTTTAATATTTATCTTAGAGATTTATTGGATCTTCAGTAAGAAACTAAAGGCATAAAAACACTACTGAAACTGAAGATTGTCTTGTTGAGCAATACTCTTAGTACAGTTACTGTAGACTAATGTGGAGTTTTTTGTTATTTCTTAATCTGAGAAACTAAATTGGATATCAGGAATCTTAAGAGGACTTTTGCTTCTACTATGTGCTGCTTCTAGTAGTCATTCTTTTGGAGTTTATTTTTAACAACTACAAGTTCAAATGATCTGTCTAAAAAAAAAAGAAACAAACAAAAACTTCTTTTTTTTTTTTCTTTTTTTCCCCCCTTGTATTTTTTTACGTTCTTCCAGGCTGCTCTTCTGAGTATCGTACTGAGGGACTCTTTTGCAGCTCCTGAGAAGGACATTTTTCAAGCCTTGATGAATTGGTGTAAACATAACCCCAAGGAAAACCACGCTGAAATCATGCAAGCAGTGCGTTTGCCACTAATGAGTCTAACAGAACTGCTAAATGTTGTAAGACCTTCCGGATTGTTGTCGCCTGATGCCATCCTAGATGCCATTAAGATTCGTTCTGAAAGTCGGGACATGGATCTCAACTACAGGGGCATGTTAAGTAAGCGTTTTTATGTTTTGTTGCCTCTTTAGTGACTGCTGTGCTGTAGCTGTCTGGAACGTATGGTTAACTTGTGCTGTGAGTTTTTATTCCTCAGGTGGGAAATAACGTTAGTCAGCATACTTGCTAGGTTTGTGTCTCAGGAATTGCTCGAGTATGTGCTTTGTTTTAAGAACGTATTTTCCTTGAGGAATTGTTATTTTAGTAAAAAATCTTTTGGGGGAAAAATGATTTGTTGTGTGCTAAATGGAATTTCAATGGTTTTACATTGATGCTCACTTGTTTATGAGATATCCATCTTTTCTCCGATGTTTTTGATTTTTTTGTTACTGTTGACATGTTTGCCCAAATAGCATGAACAGATTTTCCAAATTGCTTAATGGAAACAATTTGGGAGAAAAAAAAAACCAAAAAACATGAAAAGCCTTTTGTTTGATTTCTCTTATTTCTGCTCACTGTTAATTCAACAAGAATATCTAATGCTGAGCTTTTTGAAGATACTGTTGCTTTGTATGTAGTATATGATGTATAGACTATTTGCCCCACAGCAAAGAATAAAGTTTTCTTCGACAGTTTGCCCTGTAGTCTGTCAGTCACATAGAATAAGCCTTGAAAAAGATAACAGATTTCCTAGAATTGCATCTCCCATTTGTTTTTCTTTAGAAGTTAATACTTAATATTTAAAAATCTGAGTTAATACTTTGATACTGTAAAAATAAATACAAGACATTCTGTTGACTGTCCAGAAAATACATTTTTTAAAGTGGAATGGTACCTTGTGACTCCTTTTCCTGCCACCTTACATTGCAATAACAAGATGTTTGTAATCTCAGAATTTCTATCTTTGCCAAAATCACAGCTTTCTAAAAATTTGATTTTCTGTGTTGTTTTAGTACTTGTTCAGACACTTGGGTTTTTCTCTGTAGGAACACTGATGACCACTTGCAATTTCATAGTTGTGCATTACCTCTTTTATGGTTTTTGTGTAGAAATACTACAATACAGTGTGGTCAAATTTTTACCTCTTTAAACGTGTGTTTGTATGCTGAAGTGTACCACTGAATGTTCCTTAGATACACCAATTAGGTTAATTAATGTCCTGTTAAATTTCATACTTCTCTTGCTGACATATTTAAAGAGTTTGGGGTGGACTTTTTTTTTTTTTTTTTTTTTTTTTTTTTAACACCAGTGCCATATTTTCCAGGTTCTCTCCTCAAAAAAGGCTGTTAAAAATGTCTTTTTAACAGAGTAGTTGATCATTGTATTGCTTTGTAGGTAGCTATTATTATCACCAGTTTTCTTGATGGGAGACTTTGAAATGGTGACAAAGGAGGCTTGTTTTACTGGCTTCTTTAGCTTTGAGCCAACATATTAAAAAGTTTTCTGTTAACTTCATAGTCTTTTACTCTGGTTCATTTAGCTGTCATGTCTTGAGCATTTCACGTGGTTTTAGCTTCCTTCTATTTCAAAATAAAAATAAATTTTAAAAATTGAATTTAAGGCAAAAACTCAGAAAGAAAGGCCCCAAAGTGATGAGAGAGATTGTGAGGGACTGATTGCAAGGAGAGACTGACTAGTCCAAAAATTTCTATTCGAGTGGAAAATGACAGTTGAGTAAGGGAAGGTACATTAAAATTCCATACAATCACGAAACACCCTAAGAATATAGGTACAGTATACTCAGCAATGATCACTACTTATATCATGCGAGATCTAGGTGGCATCAAATGAAATGGAAGATGCAGAATTTCTAAAATCTATTTTCAAGATGCATTATTACTTCGTGGCCATAATCCTATACTGTGGAATTATAAAATGGCTTTTATTAAAACAGTGAAAATAATTACTAAAGTTTACGTCTCTGTATAAAACAGCAAAGAACAGTATCTTCTGGTTTAGGAAATGGAACTGTGGATTGCTGGAAAGAATGGGTTTACAGAGGAGGTATTGCTCTGTGCCAACCCTCCTTCTGTAATTCTTTCTTTGAGCATCTGTTTGTAACCAGTACTGGAGAATTGATGATGGCAGTCAATCTTCATTTTAACTGAATACAGTTGATGTTCAGAACATCTAACTTGCATGATGTGAGTATAAATATTAAACAGTAATTTCCTTTTCTTCTTAGTACCAGGGGAAAATATTGCAACAATGAAGTACGGAGCCCAGGTTGTAAAAGGGGAGCTGAAGTCTGCTTTATTAGATGGGGATACTCAGAACTATGACTTGGATCACGGCTTCTCTCGACACCCAATTGATGATGACTGCCGTTCTGGTATCGAAATCAAACTCGGCCAGCCATCAATAATCAACCACATACGAATACTCCTGTGGGACAGAGACAGTCGGTAGGTGCCAAGTTGACTTAAAGAGGGGAAGGCATTTTCACTTGTGATAACAGAATGCAGAATGTTTATGAAGATTTTATGAAAACAGTATGATACCATGTTGGGGATGACAACGACAAGTTTTATTTGAAAACACTGTTTTTTAAGTATAATCGTTGTTACATATGTGCAAGACCTTATTAAGCGGTCTTAAAATATCTCCTGACATGTCAGGCATATTCTTTGTTTTCATTAAGTATATTTTTATTGAAAGCTTACGTAATTTAAATACTTTTAGCAGTTTTGTTTTCTACTTGTAATTTAATTTCCAACTATTAATGTAAAATTGGGTATTCTAGTTCTTATGCAGACCTACTCATCCCACATTGGAAGAATGTTTAGAGTTTTTTCAGTGTATCAAAATTGTCAAGAGATAACATCTCTGATGGTAATTCAGGGAATAAAAGTTTGTTTGGTATAGAATCATAGAATCACTCAGGTTGGAAAAGACCTTAAAGATCATCGAGTCCAACCACGACCTAACCATACTACTCTAACAACCCTCTGCTAAATTGTGTCCCTGAGGACCACACCCAAAGTTTTTAAACACACCCAGGGATGGTGACTCAACCACTTCACTGGGGAGCCTATTCCAGTGCTTACCAACCCTTTCTGTAAAGTTTTTCCTGATATCCAACCTGAACTTACTCTGGCACATCTTGAGGCCATCTCCCCTCGTCCTGTCACCAGTGAGAAGAAACCAACCCCGCTCTTGCTGTAAGCATTTTAAAATGTCATCCCCAAAAATTTTTAATTTAGAAAATATCCAATGCAGGTATTCATAAGCAATATTCTTTCAAAAAACAATAGAACATGCTATTTATACTCCTAATGCATCATTATCTTTCATTTTTTTTTGTACTTGTAGACTAACAAATGAAAATTGCAAAAGTTTTGTTTTCTTGAGCAAGCTGTGTTATTTTAGAACAGAAAACATTGATGTTGTACTGATTTTTTTTATTATTTTTTTTTTTTGGCAAATTAAAATTTATTTAGAATATCAATTGTAGTTATCATTCAAAACAATTTTTTTAGCTATTGTTTGAAGTGAGTTCAGCTGAAGTTTTATGTTTTCTTTTTGGAAAGATTGAAAAGTAAAACTTTAAAAGGTGCAATAAACAACTTTTTACAATATTTAACTATTTGTCACAGATCAACCAAGTAAACTCAGTGTTCAATGAAATTTTGGAAAGTATTAGAGGTGAAAATAGTGAGTAGTTCTCTTGAATTTTTTTAGAGTACTGGTAGCTTGAAAATTGCCTCTCGTTTACAAGATGTAAATCAACTAGCAGCTGCTGAAGCTGGGAGTGGAGATTGTGGAAAACATTCTCCTTAGCACAGTTTACTCAAGAGTATTTTGAACTTAAGTAGAACAAGCCATCATTGGCAGCAGAATCGGAGAGGGTGAACTTCTTCATCACAGAAGCACAGAAACACCAAGGTTGGAGAAGACCTACAAGATCATCCAGTCCAACCATCCACCTATGGTTATCACCATAGGTGATAGGTTATCATCACCAATAATTCTCACTGAAACACTTCTTATGTTCACAAAATACAGAGATTATGGTGGTTTTGTGGTTTAGTATTTAGTTTCATTAGTTTCTGTGCCACCCTAGCCTTTTTATTTATTTATTTATTTTTCTGTGGGAGATATTATTGTTATTATTGATATGGCAATAGTAATATCTGCATCACTGGTAGTTTAGATTTATTCCATGCAGATGGAATAGAAATTATTTTATGTCTAAATATCACTGAATTTGAAAGTTCCCATTGCATTTCTAAGGTGATGGTCTCACTTGATCACCTGATTACTGCAGATTGTGTGTTAGGATGTTTCAAGTCATTCTGAAAATGTCTCTTAACATAACTGCATGTGAATTTGGTATCAAAGCTAGTTTAGAATAAGGATCTCTTCTAGATATTTTAGATGCAGGATTGTGGTAAGAGCAAATAGCCTTCTTTTCAGCATGACTGAAATCCAGAAGAAGTTGAAGAAGTTAATATCCAAGGTGTGGCTGTTCATATTCTAACCCATCCTTTGCTTTAAAATCCAAAGGTCCTACTCCTACTACATTGAGGTGTCCATGGATGAGTTAGACTGGATTCGAGTTATCGATCACTCTAAATACCTCTGTCGGTCCTGGCAGAACCTGTATTTTCCTGCCCGCGTTTGCAGGTTAGTGCTTGAATGCAGTGTTGCACAACTGTCATTAAATAATGCAGATACCAGAAAAATTGCTGGGTTTTGCTACTATGTTACATCTTTCTGGTAATGTATGGTATACACAGCTTTCATCAGCCATCTTCAAACAAAAGAAAATGTCACTTTTGCATTTTGATATAACTACATTTGATTGATTTCAGATATCCTGTTTTGAAATATCTGGTACTTCTCTCTCTCTCTCTCTTTTTTTTTTTTTCAATTTTTAAATTCGCTTAGAAGTAAACGTCATTCGTTGGCTGTCAAAACCTTTTAAATGCTTTTAAATATTTGTTTTATGGCTTGGAAATGTATTTTCATATATATTCACGTACCTTTTGTTGTTGCACTGAAAAAGTATTTTTCACAGTTGCAGAAGAGAGAGAGAATTAAGATGTAGGAGGTTTGAGTAGTGTTATGTGAAGCACAAAGCAGCTGGATGAGCTTACTCATTCTTGAGCTGATATTGTCGTTTTACTGGAGGTGCTGGGAATACTGGAAGAGATTTGTAGTCACACCAAATTGGCCCAAGCAAAATCTATGTTAATCTTCTTGATAGAGAAACTAATATCTCTGTATATTCCAAAGAGACTGTTGTCACTACGCTTTGCCTTATAAAGGAAATGCCCTATATATAGGGCTTGTGTGGTAATTATTATGTAGACAGACTTCTTAATCACTCAGCAATTACTGGAATCTTCAACAAAGGGAAGCACTGTTGTTGGTGTTCTTCCCTCAAAGAATGATTTCTTACTCTGATGGTCACTGCTTTATAGGAAATTGCAGAAAACAGTTGTCTATGTGGAAAAAATATGGTGGGTTACTTGTGAGCCATTTCAGAAATAACTGAATTCCTGTCATTTTTGTCATCCATTCTGAGTGTAATTGGCGTTTTATTTTTCGTGATGCAGACAAATGCATTTTCACCTTTTCCCTGTAAGTTCTGTGATTCTGCTGTTACTGTTTTTTCTTTCTGAAATGGTCACATGTCTGATAAAGTCTAAGCTTAAAGGTATCTCTGTTAAATCATCTAACAATTATGAAATGCCTCATGGAGTTTATAGGTACTTGGTTTTTTGTTTGGTTTCCTTTTTTTGTTGTTGTTGTTGATTTTTGTTTCTGTTTTTGTTGTTGTTGCTTTTTTTGTAGGTTGTTTTTCTTTTTTTTTTTTTCCCCCACTTGGTAGAAAATGGACAGGTTGTTACTAGGCCTTTTTTTTTTTTTTTTTATTCCCTCCTGTAAGCAAGAAGATTTGAAGAGATCTTGGGCGTTAGAGTGGGACTTCTCTTAATCTTCCTTCAAAAGGACAGCAATTCTATGGCCTTATCCAAAGACTTGTCCCGAATTGATTTTCTATTTCAATGTCAATTTGTCTGCTTGTCATGAAGCAAAGTGCTTTGTGGTAACATTGTATTGGATGACTGAGGAGTAATGGAGAATTGGGGAGGTTATTGACTGTGATTTTATTTTACACACCATTTTCAAAACAAGAGAGCAGAACATGCCAGATTGAAGGTCAGCCTGTTTGTCTAATACAGTAGAGCAATTGATGAAATGTAGATTATAAAGAGATAATTAGACCTGAAACATTAGGCAAGGATAGTTGCCTTCTTGAGTTATCTTTTACATTCTTTAAATCTTTTCAGTTTTCTCTTGAATTAACTCTTGGAGTCGCTACCCATTTTAAAAACCAAATTCAGTGTCTCTTTCACACTAGCAGAGTGAAAAGGATGCAACTTTCTGACAGTTGTTGAGTAAAATGCTTGTAACTTATATACAATGAATTAAGACCAGCCCAGTGCTCTTGCGTGGTCATTTATTGCATCAGGTCTATTATAACCTTTACTGTGACTTTGATTTTTTTACTGTATGGAGCATTGTGAATTATCCAGATATATAAAATAGATATAGAATTAAGGACATTGCTGTACATCCCTCATGGGAAGAACTTGTGGGACACTGGGACCTCAGCAAATGAATGTTAAAAATTCCAAAGGTCTTCAAACAGGCAGTGCTCTTTTGTATTTTTATCCTTTTCACTTTTTTGTGCTTTCGTTTTTGTTTTGCAGTTTCATCTTTGTGCTTTATCCTAGTTCACAAATCATGAAAACCTATTTAAAGCTGTTAGAAAAAATTGAAAATGTTAAGAGGTCTCAAATCGAATGTAACCACAAGGTGTCACTGTAACAAAAGTCTGAGACAGACTTTGCTTTTATTAAGCAGCCTGGTATCAGGTGCTGTTTTTGTTCTGTGCCTCAAGAGTTTTTGATACTAGTGATTACACCATTTATAATCCTCTACCTGAGTGCAGACAAATTAAATTCTAGACCCTGCTTCTCCTGAGCTTTTGGAAGGAAAAAAAAAAAAGGCAAAATGTAAAAAAGATTCAATAGGAACACAGTTCTAAAGATTCCTTAGTTTATAATGTTGGTAATTGCCAACATTAGGCAAGGTAGTGACAGGCAAAGAGGTGTTGTTTTAAAATATAGGTTAGACAAGTTCTTTTTTCCTTAATTCACCTCAGTCAGATGGATTCAGACGTGTGCTTACTAATAGTAGTGGCACAGTTGCTTTATTTTTCTTTCCTCTTGTATGAAGCATTGAAGTTAGTAACTGATTAAGCAGAAGTCTTTCACTTTCAGCCTTACCAGTAGATCTCTGAAAACCTTATCTGTAGTAGGTACCCAGTGTTCCTGTGCTTAGTAGAGATGCAGTAACTTGCCAAATGGCATTTGGAATATGGCTCAATCTGAAGACGTGTTGAAACAAGAGAGGAGTTGACTCTTGAGGAAAAAGCAATTGAAACACTTTACCTGGTACTTAAAATAGAAAACAGTGTCTGCAACTCTAATTCAGCACTTGTGTTTTTTGAAACAAGCTATTCTATTTCCAACCCTGGTGCCCCTGTAGAGTGGTGTTTAGTGAAAGCACATAGACATCAAAAAGGGGATTTTGAATGTGAACTTAACACTGAACTTAAAATCCACCTCTGCTAAATCACTGATGTAACTGAAGAACACAGACAGAGAATTGTTGGCATGAGCACTGGTAAGGTCTTCAGATGGTCCAAAAAGCCTCGGAAAGGGGTGAAGACTGTCATTAATAGCCTTATAAAAAATGACTTCTTATAAATTTATTGATTGACATTGTGCAACTGAGACATTCTTCCCTTGCTTACTGTACATGGGGAATATGAGTGGTTACATAGGCAACATGTTAATTTGACTAGCTTGTGTAGCATGCTTTGGGAGGCATTTACTGCTGTGAAAATATTTTATTCCTAACTGTGCAGCAATGCTGACGTTTCAGAGTTTAGAAAAAATATCTTTCTGGATAAGACAAATTTTTTTATCTCTGGATAACTAAAAGCTTAAAATCTTTAACTAATTAAATACTGTATACAATACAGTGATAATGTAATGTCAAAAGATAATTTTAGAAGTATCATGGCTTATTTTTATAGTAGCATGCTATTAAATGAAAACAATTTTGAAATGTTAGTCCAAACCTTTAAAGCCTTCACTGATGTTATTTTGCCAAACTGGTTTTCACTTCAGGCACACAGTTTTGTTGTGGTTGGGTTTTTGTGTGTTTGTGTGCGTGTGGTTTTGTTGGTTTGTTTATTTATTTCCTTATGTTTTGAGGATGGGGAGAAGAGCTACTCATTCTTTCTAGGAGAAGGTGCTTGCTTCAAGGTTTTTTTCTTGGCATGTTTCTTGACCCTTGTCTTCTAAACTTCTGAAATGCATGGAAATGATTTTCTGAAGTCTCTGTTAGGTGCTGCTTGCTTATCTTCCTCTCTGTGTTTTTTCATTTTTCTTTTCAGTATGTATTCAGTCTGACTTTTTTTTTTTTCTTAGATAAGGAGATAGTCTCAGATTTTTAAAATGGTGTAAATCTTCTGTGGAAGATCAAGAAGGCTATTGCCTGCCTGTGGCAGAATGTTTATTGATTTAAAAGATCCTCCTTTCATCTTAGTTCATGTGTACTTTTGATCCTAAGTGTGCACTTCTGAGTCTGGCTGCAAATGTGTTCTTTTTGTAGCCATATTGAAGCTGATTTCTCTGCAGGCAGAATCAATAACATTTTTCATCAAGAACTTTATCAAGGCAGCTTTTTTCTTAATTCTTTCCTTTGTCTGTGCCATAATAATTTCACTTATCCTCACTTAAAGAACCCAACTCGTCTTTGATGAAAAAGCAGAAAATGTAGTGTGAATTTAAGCAGTTGATGACAACCTGCCAGACAGCTCATCTTCTGAAAATCGTGTTTGTGAACAAGTGTGTGTAGAGGAATTAATATAGCTTGTATGGAAATGTGAAAAAAGCCTGCCCAGCCAGTTTGTTGGCTTTAAATTGCAAATATATTTATATATCTTGCAAACATATGATTTGTCTTGTTCTTTGGTTTATAGTTTAGAAGAAACAATCAACTTCAAGTGATCTAGGTTACACATTCTTGTTGTTTGACTTGTACTTTCGTAATTTGTTTTTAAAAAGTATGCATTCAGAACTTCTATGTGTTCATTATGAATTTAGAAATTGCTTTTAGGTCTATTTTTACGTGGTTACATCTCATGAGAAATCCAACATAATTGAAAATTATTAGTAGGTATTCAGCTTTACATCAAGATACACCTAAACACTGAATCATAAAATTGTACATAATGATTTTACAGCAAGATCAGTTTTAAAGTTATTGCTGCATAAGACAAATCTGTATTTAGAAAACATCTTCAAAACTTTATTGCTTTCCAAAAGCTAGAATTAACTGTGAAAGCGTACATGCTTACAAAGACAGACTTTTACGCAAGGAGATTTTCTTTTGCCAAGTTTGTAAGAATTCTCATTTATTTTAGTTTGTTTATCAATCATGGCCATCTGTGGAATTTGTTTGATGTCCTTGTATAAAGCATTTATCTTTCTCCCAATTTCTAGGCATGGTCATGCTTAGAAATAACGGGCCTGGTTTGTTGATGTGCCTAAAAAAACTGTACCACACTTAAAATCACGCATTATTAGTATTCAAATTGTATATGAGAAACCTAATAATATGTTTGTGTATTCTGTCTTCTCAATTTCTAAGTTTATAAAGTGATCTGTCGAACAGTGCTGGGCCAAGCACAGCTGTGGAATAATTTGGTTGACATTAAGAATGTTGTAGTAAAGCAAACATATCTGTAGTTTAACTTCTCCATTCAGAAACTGATAATTATCTTCTAGGTTGCTCTTTTTCAAGGTATGGACCAGTGTATGAATGATAAAGCTGTGAAGTCCATTGCCTGATTCAGTGTCGCTTTGCTCTTTGAAAAAGTGCCTGTAGAACCTGTGATAGACCGGAGCTTGTTGAGTTTGGACTGTGCTTTCTCATCCCAGATTCAGCTAGGAAGAACAGGCTGAGAAGATAGGACACCACCAGTTGAAAATTAAAAAGTCAAGCTGGAAAGAACTAAAAGCAAAACCTAACGCATTTAAATTAATAGACTATTTGTATAAAGTTGCATAAGCATCTGCAGTGGACAGAAGTGAGTAGAGGAAAGAAAGCAAGAGCAGAGAAAGAGAGGGCACAAAATACACAGCATGTTTTAAAAAGAATATCTCAAAGTGAGGTGAAGAGTATTTTAAAATAAACTGTTTTCTACTGTGGTGATAATAGGAAAAAACACATGTGATTTATCATTTTTAGGCTAATCCTATGATTCTGTGATTCCATGCCTTTTTGTCTACTCGCTTTGGAGTTACTTGCCATCAGCGCAGCGTTTGACTGCTTCAAAAAAGAAAGAAAAGACTTGCAGCTGCACTGATGAGAACATTCCTAATCTCCTTAGAAGCAAATTAATAGCCTTCATGGGTTATCTTTACCTCATATTGACAGCATTTTTCAAATTAAAGAAACCTGAAACTTATTTCACTTTCACAATTCATTGACCAATGGGGAGGTTATAAACTAGTTACATAACACCTTCTCTTTGGGGAAAGAGGGATTTGGAACATTTTCCTTAGTTAATGAGTGCAATTGCCGTCTTTTAAAATAAGTGATAAATTCTGGGGTTAAAATCAATATTTTCTTTGAAGTTCTCCTATATGGCATTGAGGAGTAAATTTGATTGTTTTGCTGGTTTGTTCTGAAGTGGCTAAGAATTGGAAAAATCTTGAAAAGATCTTATGAATAAATAGCTTGACTCTTCTTCAGCTTCTTCAACCCAATGTGCAGGACTTGTGGAAGGTAGTATGTGATGTCAAATCATACAGGTTTATTTTTGCGTTGGCAAACCTTTTTTTTTTAATGGTTCCAAAATTTGGATAATGAGAAGAGATGGAAATAATTATTTTTAAAAAATATTCAAGTGACAGTAACATAATGCTGTTTCTGTAACAAGCTTTTTAGTCTGGAAATTAAAGAGTTGAAATGTCACTTGTTTGGAGACATCTAAAGAAAAAAGAAGATAAAATCTTGAGCACCTAGTATTAAAGAATGTAATTTATCTTAACTGTGCCTTACAGTGTGTACATCCAGCAGTGACATTATTTAGTGCATATTAATAAACTTGCTATGTATAAAATTCACTTTTTAAGAACTATAAACTAAAGAGTGAAAAATATACTTCTTTTTTTTTTATTTTGTAGTTATTACTTTAACGAAAGAATAAGTAGGAGGGCAATTTACTGGGTAAAATGATTATCACAATCATAGAACTGTTTAGATTGGAAAGCTCATGTCCAACATCCCTGCCATGGGCAGAAATACCTTTGAATAGATCTAACTGCCCACAGCCCCATCAAACCTGGCCTTGATTGCCTCCAGCTGTGGGGCATTCACAGCTTCTCTGGACAACCTCCTGCATTGTCCACTGTCATAGAAGAATTTCTTCCTTATATTTAATGTAAATCCACTTTGTTTGTTTGTTTGTTTTCTTTTATTTTGCTAGTAATAATGATTTACTTAGGGTTTGTTGTTCTTTAAGGAAGGCACCAGAGTATTCTTAATTCTGATTTAATATGTAGGAAAACTAAAGATAGGTAGAACACTGCATATGTGCATTCATAGATGTCCTTCCCATTCAGGTTGTATTTCATCCCTTGCTTCTTTTTTTTTTTTTCCGTGAAGGATTTATTGTATATTTAGATGAAAACTGATTTTAAAACTTCAGTAGATCGAAACAGAATGAAGGGCTAGAAGACATTATCACTGATTATTCCAGCTTTTACTAAATTATAAAGCATATATCACAGCTGTAAAGAGAGATTGCTTCCTAGGTCATATTTTATCTTGCCGTAGTAGATAAGTGTGTAAATGAAAGGGAAACAAATTGTTTCAATATAGGAAATCGATATTATTTCTTTTGAATGAAAGTGAATGAAATTGAAATAATTCACTCTTGTGTGAAACTAGAAACTATAAATGTATTTTATCCTCTTGCAGCAAATTGACGTTCTGCAGACTAGTAACAAGACAACGTTCCCAACGGTAGTCAAACACATTCATGTGTACTGAATTATAGTTGAGAAAGAGAGGCTCACCATAATTTCATGTGATTTACATAGAAGAGCACGCAATTCATCATTTTAATAGAAGCTGGTATTA
Organism: Centrocercus urophasianus; assembly: GCF_019232065.1. Lineage (NCBI taxonomy): Eukaryota > Metazoa > Chordata > Aves > Galliformes > Phasianidae > Centrocercus > Centrocercus urophasianus. Next base: position 74,583,161 of record NW_024884142.1, on the reverse strand, counting down.
ATTTCAAGGCCAGGCTGGATGTGGCTCTAGGCAGCCTGGTCTGGTGGTTGATGACTCTGCCCATGGCAGGGGGGTTGAAACTAGGTGATCATTTTGGTCCTTTTCAACCCAAGCCATTGTACGATTCTGTGATTGTTAGAAAACCTGTATTTTCAGCCATCAACACTTTTTATTCTTTGCACTATGGAAAGTTTGTAGTTACCTCTGAGTTCCTAAGTGTCATGTGATTTGTGGGAAGATACTATAAGCTCTATGTAGACTTCCAATTCGTAGTTCCCTTAGGCATGCATTGGCACTTTCACATTACCTCCTAACTGGACTTTACCATAGGTATCTGGAATTTAATCAGTTTCATTTCCATAAACAATATGCAGTCTCTTGGAATTTTGTAGAGAATGAGACCACCTTAAAAGTGCAAGTTGAGTTTGTAGTAATGATGTACAAGCAAAGTATAAGGAAAAGTATTTACAGCCACCAGAAATGTTGATTTCCTATTATCTTTATGATGACAGAGGCAATCAAAGCAAGCTATCCTAGTCGTGCAAAAGACAACATCTTTCTGACTTGATGATGGCCATGGCAGAATAGCTAGAAAATGACTATCTTCTAGACACTGTACTCATAAGTATTTCCCAATCCAAACTTTTATGGATTGGCTTACAGATTAATAGTATGACAAAATACTTGCTAATAGTTTATTCTTCTTTGCCAAAAACTGATTCCCGTATGTTATTCATAACTGATTTGTTATTAGGAATTCTTACGTTGCTAAAATTTCAATAAAAATTTACGAGAGTGTTTTTAAGCCAACTTTCCATGTGTATTGGGTTGTTATTTTCTCAGCAGTATAAATGCTAGAGACTGAGGTTGCTACCTTTAGTTTTCACGTGATGAGATGCTCTGCTGAAAGATAGGCAGCTAGATATATACTTTTCTGGTATATAAGAATTGTTTGGAGGTCATTACTCTCATATATCGAAGCACAGATTCACAGATTCAATTTTCACAGCTACAGCGTGACAAGGATAAAGGTTGGGTGTCTTCATAGCAACATAATTCTGGATACAAACTTAAGGTAAAATATTGTTGCAGGAAACTATTTTTCCTATGTTGCATGTTTATTTAACAAAGAGCAGAGGAACTCCCCTGAGACCTGATAGGGAACTAGAACCTAAATAGTATTTTGATGGCCTTTTAGACAATCCTTTTTTTATTGGCAGTGTTGGGGAACCTCAGATGACTCCTTTCTACAGAGTACCTTTCCCAGTTGTGGCTAAATGATGTGAATAGTTACTCTTTCATTTGGGAAGTGTTTTCTGTTATGAGTGTTCATGTTATGAAGTAGAGATACATGATGGAAGAGAGTAATACTGCTTCTTTGGAGAAATGGTAGTACAAGGACAGGGTGCAGGTAAGGCCTATGCTTAGGAAATGGCTATTGCTGTTGATATATTGATATTGAAAGAAAAAATAATTTTGGAGGATATCTTCAGAACAAGTTATTTTGCTGGTCTGAAGTAAGGAACTGCTCAGGGACATGATTTAACAGAGAGCTGTTAGGGTAGTATGGTTTGGTTGTGGTTGGATTTGATGAGCTTGAAGGTCTTGGTTCAAGGGGTAACAGAGAGTTGCCCCCTTATTTCATTGGTGTTTGTTTCTGTATTGTGATATAGTTTTTAATGAATTATTTGAATTTATACAATTTTATCTGTATTTTTTTTTCATTTTGATTAACAGTCTTAGTTTGTGTCTAAAATAATGCAAAAAGGCATTCAGCAAAAGAAAATTTGACTGAATGTTTTATTCTGTATTACAGACTTGTTTAGCATGTGTTTCTTCAAAAAATTTTTGTTAAAGAATCTTCCAAATCATCTGATAAGAAGTATTGCTTCAAGTAATGCACAAAATGCAGACTGTGTCTGCCTATCCTGTATTTTCCTGTATCCTCTATTAGCTTTGGAACTACTGGCTCTACTGTGAGGCAACACAGTTTAAAATGTTACTGAATAATGCATTGTTTTGCTTATCTCAGGATGATTGTATTTAAATGTGGTGGATGTGGTGTTTGCTTTTTTTTTTTCTGATGGGAGATAGGAAAACTGAGAGGCAGTGCAGTTTTTGACCAGCCTCTTGAGCTTCTTTCAGGACTTCACAGGTGTATTGTTTATAAGTATTTTAAAATTAGCCATCTAACTCAAAAGTATCTTTTCTCTGAATATTTATTTCAGTTAAACTTACGGTTTTTTTTTTTTTTTTCAGTTTTTACTGTGGATAATGAGTGTTTGAGCTGTTCAGAAATGAACCACCAAATTTGTTAGCTACATAAAAAAAAATAAAATTGCATGGGCAAAGGATTCATTTAGGCATTGAAAAACATTTGTTACTTCATTTTATTTTGAAGTCCTGCAGTATATTGTTTAAAATTGTCATCGTGGTTAAATACATAATCTCATCTTTATGTGGCTTCATACCTTACATTGTATGCAACTACTGTGATGAAATTGATAAAGTTAAATGCATTAGTTCTCTTCTGTGTTACATAAAAAGGAAATGTTGCAGTATGGAAATTGTATGGTCGTTACATCAATTTCTAAAGTGCAGGTGGGAGGAATGACTATTGATCTAATAGATTTAATAGTTCACATTCAAAATCTATGGAATAGAAGTAATATTTTGCAGCTGAATAGCTGCAGAGTGTAATCCTTCAGACGAAGTTCTGAAAGCAGCTATAAAACTGAAAAACGACATTCTTTTATTTTTCAGTTATTTTGGGTGCCTTGAATTCATTTTCAGAACTCATTTTCATATTGTATCTACGTATATTATTGAAATCGTTCAGATCAGAATTTGTTTTGGTTGTTAAAATTAAGAACCATGTAAGTGGTTGCCACAGAAATTACTTGGAGTACTTACAGTACTTAAGATAAAACAGAGGTCACTGCAGGAACCACAAACAATGGAGAGTGCTTTTTTAGAATGCATGTCATAGCAGGCTGATAGATGAGACTGAACTTTTTGGTTATCTCTGCTGTCTCTTTCCTATTTCTGCTGATTTCTTTTTAAGGAGAAAAAGGTTTCATACTGTTTTGTGTTTTATTTCTGGGGTTCTCTGAATGTCTGTTGTTTTTCTTCTCACACTTTACTGCTTTTCTTTGCAGCTCCTGGTTTTTAGAATTATTCAGCTACACTGACTAGCAGAAATGACTGAACAGTAATATAGAGTGTTCCAGACCAGTGCTGAATTAAAGATGATTCATTCTGGATCAGAAAAATAAATGTTAAGACAGCCGTTTTCTTGCTCTAGATACTGAAACATGGTTCTTCATGTTCCTTCAGAAGGCCTTACTGGATTTAACAGTGGTTCCCTCTGGTCATCTGCTGCCCTCTGCTCGAGGTTGCTCAGAGTAGGGATTTTTGAGGCTGAGCTACTGATCCTCCCTTCCCTTTTGACCTCTTAAGCTTGCACTGAGAGTTTGTTCTCCCATGCTAAGCTTGAGGGAAATTCTCACAGCCTCCTTCTGCAGAAAGACAGTAACTGCTGAGTTAAATATGAGCAGGAGCTCCAAGCATTAGGAGGATCAAGCATTAGGCTCCCTTTTCTCTTTCTACCACTTCCTGTCCAGTGGTAAAATTGGATGCAGTCATCAAATGCTTTGCTGGCTTCCATGCATCTTCTACAGCAAGTGAAGTGGCAGATGTATATGCCAGGTAGTCAAGATTATTTATAACACATTTTTGAATATCTGTGATAATATAATTGGATCAATGCAAATGCAGGATAATGCAGTTCTTTCAGTGTCACTGTTGTATTCTGTAAGTTCCTATCAGAAAATCAACCTGATAATTACTGTATTTAAAGGGAAGCGAATACTACACAATTTTCTTTCTTGATCTCAATTATATGGTTCTTATTTGAACTAACAAAGCAGCTATTTCATCCTGTATAAAGGCAGCTGGCTTTCTCCAGACTGTCTTCAAAAATACGGTATTAGCATGATCAGGGGGATTAAATGAGATCTAAAGAATTTTGTAGCAATCTCTTCTGAGAGAAGAGATTGGAGAGGTTTAAAATGTCTCAACAGAAGAGGAGAATAGGAGAGGATAAGCTTTCAAAGTAAAGAAGGTATTTTAAACTGAGGGTATTAGCCAAGGAGTGAAGCAAGCTGTATACAGAAGACAGGCTGATCTGGGGCATTATGTGTTAAATGTGGACATATTTGTGTGCAAGTGCAAGAACAGTGTGAGACAAGGCTTAAGAGTGCTTAGGGATGTTAGAAAAACTTCAACAATGTATTGTTCTACCTTGAAAGTATGTTTGCTTCCAGTAATTGTTGTAATAGGGTTTTGAAACCTTTCCAAGTAGTTTACAACCATATCTAAAGTGATGAACTGAATAGTCCCAAGGCCCATTTTTTAATCCTGAAATAAGCTGTGTCACAAATGTCACAATTTGGCAACATTTGTCTAATTAAATTCTTTCAGCTTCCAGAATGGATTAACTGTTCCCACTGCCTGTGGTAAGGAATAGCTTCTGGGCTATGCAGACTCTCAAGCACTGCTTTAGAATGGAGAGCCACTTGGTCTAGGCTGAAATTAAGCCTAGATAGTTCTAATGGTTCAGCAGCATAGACAGATTTCATTTTCAGATAACCTCAAAGATGAGTAGTGAAGCTAGAATAATTTCAAGACTGTATTACAGAGGAGAGGTTTTCCTGTGCTTTCATGCACAGTCATTACTGTGCAGCGTGAGGGAACAGTTTGAGACAATGACTTAAGATGATGCTATGAACTCCATCAAATGCATGGCTACAGTTTGCTTGAACAGTTTTAAAGAGTGTGAAAGATCTGTGAGTTATTGTGCCCAATTTGTTAAATGATTGATTTGGAGAACTTTGGCAGTCATTTTTCTAACACGCCAAAAACATCTCAGTATAAGCTGTTCAGTAACACAACAGTTAAATGTGTGAGCTGTGTAGATATACTCATTTTCTGTTTTGACGATAGAGTGAAGCAGCAAAGGATGTCACTTATCTTTTCTATAGGTTTCATAGGGTAGGCAGATAATACTTTTTGATATAATTTTTAAAAATTTCCTCTAACTTGAAGTTATCATCCTTTTGCAGATGAAGAAAATATAGCTAAAATATACCCACTGATTTGCTTTCGTTTGCAGAACAAACTTAAACCAGAAAGTCTTATTTTTAGTACTGGAATGAAAGGCTCCAATGCTTTATATTAAATAAATGCATCCAGTATTAGTTGCTGAATTTTTAATAGGATGTAAGATGCATAAGCGGGTGAAGCAGAATATGTGTTCAGCAGTTGCCAAATTCATGATTGGTTTGTTTTGCTGCCTGTAGGGAATAAGAAGTACGGTGCCAGTTACTTGTGTGTAGAGAGTTTATCATCTGACCCAGACTGAGATTTGATATTTTAAAATCTTTTTCTGTTTTGATATTTAAACCATTTTGTTAATCCCAATTTATCTGGAATCTCTTGACTGCTTTTAGGAAAACAGTGTGACTGATGAATCTGCAGAGATCTAATACCCTCTTAGGGGAATAGTGAGACATGAGAGTTACTACCTTTGTACAATGAGAAACCTGATGGCGGCATATTGCAGTGATAGAGTTAAAATTCAGTTAAATAAAAGTGGATGAATAGCGATAGTGCAAGGGAAAGAGTGAGAAATTAAGTGGTATCTTTTTTAGAAGTCTGCCTTATTGCTGCCTGCATTGCTCCTCTGGGATTTTTGTATTGAGTGCAAGAAAATCAGCAAGCTCTTGAAAAACCCAAGATAAAATTACTGTCATAATTTTATTTTATTTTTTTTATTGTATGGTATAAAGCCTTAATTTAGGTGGAGGGGGGGGTTTATTACTGGGATTTTCTTTGGCATGGATAAGTTCAATTAATTTCTGTTGACAAGCTCTAGGGTTTTCTTCCTCTCCCCTCCTACAGCCCCCGCTTCCCGATATGTGGAAAGCACAATTTGTTATCAGTTTGCCTTGGACTCTGGAGACCTCATTAAGGGCCCAGAAAGGAGTTTCTGTCTCTGCTGTTGGATGCCTTTCTGTTTTCTGTTGAACTGGAGCCATTTGCATTCTTACTTGGAAAGGAGTGTAGGGGCTGGAAGATGAAAACTTGCGTGGATATTGCTTTCCTGTTGATTTAAAATAAAATAATAATAATTAAAAAAAAGATTAAAAAGGATAAAAAAAATTTAAAAACTGCTGCTCTTTGGGCCATAGTGTTATGCTAAAATTTGCAGTGCAAAGACAGATCAACTTTGACATATAAGCAGGAAATCTCACAGTTTATATGTAGAATATCCATTTATTTGACAGTAAGGAAAGATGCCAGCAAAATATTACATTTTGTCACAGTTTGAGCCATCATGCTCTCATTTCAAATTCTTATTCCAATCAAAATGCTTTTAGAGCAGTTTTTGAAAGAGACTGAGTCTTTCAGTCTGCAGAGTAGTTCATTACATAGTATTGGAGCAGTGTGTATGTTAGAACTATCATATAGGCACAGTGTATTTTCACAGAAAAAACCAATATGCTTGAGAGACATCACTTATTAAATTGCTGTAAAATAATGTTTAACATGAAATATACACAGTCACATTTTTCATTAGCAAGCAAAACCGTGTATCATGTATTTAACCCCATACAGGTGCTAAATTCTAACTGAAAGCCTTTTGAGCGAAGTAGAATAAAGTAGTTCAATAAAACTTACTTTCTTATGATATAAGCTGCAGATTTCCTCTTTTTGGCATTATCTTCTAACTAAGAAAAATGTAACAATTGTAGACATGATTGTGTCTTTCAGCGATATTTTCTACACCTTCTCACACACATTTGTGTGTATACCCGTGCGTGAACACACAACTGGATTTTAAGGCTACTCTCAGGAGGATTGAGCAAAGGTACTTTACAAATGTAATCTGTGATTCTTTTAAATTCACAGTGTATGCTCAAGTAATACTATGCTTATTCATAAATGTAATATTTAATTTGAAAAGTCACTTACAGTCAAGGTCAAGCTGGGAATGATTATTTAGCTTGCTGGGTAATAACACATTTATTTTTTTTTAAATCTGAATTTATAATGCTTATGAAAATTGTTCTTTTGATTTAGAAGGCTATATATTTGAGAACTATTAATTATTGGTTATTCTGAACTTCTTATTACATTTTTCATTAAACTACTGATAGATTTCCTTTCCTTGCTTCTCACTTCTTGAAAAAAGAAGTGCATATTTGTCATTACATACTCCATGAATTGAATTCAATTTAAAGATCAAAAATGTTCCAGAAAATCTTTTAATTTAGAATAAATGTACTACAGTCTGATAGAGCAAGCTTCAGTGAAATTTTGAAAAGGATTGGCATGAATTTTTACAGCGTTAAAACCACTGCTTTTTTCCAGCTAGAATCTACCATTGTACAGTTATTTTCTTAAAATGAAAACTAAACGGTACAAACTGTTCTAGCAGAGGCTTTCTACATGGGAAGAAAAGTTCTTTGACAGAAAGTGCTTCTTACTGCGAACTTGCAAGTTGACAGTGATGTGTGTTTTATCTTGCACCCTTATTAAAGTTTCCAGAAGATGCTGCAGTTTATAGTACAGTGCTCATTAAAGCAGTAAACGGTGAAGTCCAACGCTGTCATGAGCTATCAGTTCATAAGGCAGTCTTGATGCTGTTTCAGGATAGTTGTCTGGCATTCTAGCTGCTTAGTAGAAACCTATTAAAAACTCCAGGGTTTACTTTGTTTCTCTTTAGAGAGAGAAGTCTTCTAGTTAATTGCTAGGTAATAAAATTGGTTGGAAAGAGGTATCAGAACCAATAATACTCCAGAAGTTACAGATGTAAATTTTCTGCTCGAGTAAAAATTAATCTCACTAAGGTGTTTCCATAAGTTTTACATTTTTCCAGCACTGGATGATCCTTTGAATGCAGAGTTTTTGGATTGCTTTCCAAGGCTGATTTTGGGTTGCTAAGTGTTTGCTTTGGTCAGAGCCTATTCAGCTATTGCTGTCATTTTTTCTTCCAACAATGTCTTTGTTCCCTGGTGACTGACAAGAAAGTTTGTGTTGATATATATGCAAAACTACTATTCATCATGAATTTTTAAAACCAAGTAATTTTTAAGTTGACCTTTTACTTTATACTGCAAGTCATTGACAGACAGGCTTATAGAGATTGTCTTTGTATGCATTAGGTATGTTTATGACAAATAAAATACGTAATCAGACGTAGATCACTCTGAAAGTAATGCCTCCTATTTATTTCAATGGAAACTACAGCAGATACAAAGAGCACTATAACACTATTTTATAGAGCAGATTCTCAGCTGCAAAACTCTACTTTTCAGTGTAGTCACCACCATTAGCTATGCATATTCACTGGTGACGAGCAATAGCCTGCATGCTGCACTCGTAAAAATGTGTACTAGCAGAGGTGACCTGCTTCACCACTTTTGAAATGCACCACCACCACCTCGCTGTGCTCATGTCTGCTGTTTGGTCTCCATAAACATTCAGCAAGCATCTGTGAATGTCAGTGAGCGCCATTTTTTCCACTCGGAGGAATTCAGTGACACACCTTTGCTTCACATGCACTTCCATGTCAGACACTGTTTTGTCAGACTGCCCCTCTCCTGCCATCTGTCACACAGCAACAACATGCAATGGAATATTGATGGGATGGTTCAAACTCTACTGCTATAACATCAACACCTGCCACTGACATTGGACCAATATAATATAATAGGAGGCATTACTTTCAGAGCACCCCTCATATATAAAATACATGATTATATGTGAATAAAGTTGGGTATCTAAATCTTCATTCATAAGCTGTAAGTGTTGTCAGCCTCATGGAAGTCTATGTCAAAAAGAAATATACATGCAGACTGTAGAAAGTATTTCCACACGTTTCAAGCGGAGAGTGTAAATAAATGGTAATGCAAATGCTGTCTGTTTTTGTTGCTTGTGAAATATCCCCCAAAGATAGGAGTTAAGACATTATTTAAAGAGTTTTAAAGATGATTAGATTTCAGCATCGGTACCTTCATAAAAATATCTGATATACAGTAGAGAAAAGTTGTGTATGACAGATTGTAAGTGGTGAGAAAAATAAAAAACAAGACCAAAAAACCCACAGCATAGATCCTTTTCCAAATTACCCTTATATCAAATTACCATATTTTCAGTCATCTAAAATTATTACGTAACTTAACTGATAAATTCCTTAGACTTACTGCAAATACCGAGCTGAATAAGATAACTTTTGCCACTAGAGAGTGCTACGCAGTCACTAGAATTTTCTCTCTCCAGAAAAAAAATAAAAATTACATTTTTCCATCTTCACATTAAATGATAAACAGTTTATATTCTTCAAATTCTTCAAATCCCAAATCAGTTTGTATTTAACATGCAGGCTCTAAGTGTGAAAATGTGGTTGAGTGACAGTAATGGTTTCATTGCAAGCTATTTAAAATTTTAATGTTATAATTGACTCAAGTGTACATAATTTTTTTAGTACATCAAAGTAAGATGCTACTGACATTATTTTAGCATTTTTTCTAATTACATCTCTTAAAAAAATAAAAACTTAAATGAAAAAACTCTCCAAAACACTAAAATAAAACTTTCTTATGGTGCATTCAGGTTCATGAGAAGTTATTCGGAAGGATATTTTGAAGCTAAACCTATTTTTGAACATTTTCCTTTTTTAAATGAGTTCTCAAATCTTCAATTAATCTATCATTTTCTGTCTTCAGTTTTGTAATGCTTCTAGAATTCTTTCTGTGGTTTTGTTTAAGTTGACTTACAGCCAACAGTAAAACTGTGTTGATTAAACCTAGTTGCCATTTCTATTGAATCTTGAATGTTTAGACACTGTATCAGCTTTTTTTCATCTCTGTTATTTACCCATTGATCAGATGTGAATGTTGTGTTTGTTGAAATATCTAATTTAGAGTGATTGTCAAACAAAGGAGTCAAATGTTGGCCTACCTGATGGTAATAGTGCTAGCATTTCTATCTCCCACTGCTGAAGTTAAAACTCAGTATACAAGCCTAGAGTTCTCTTCAGCAATGTTTTTTGTTCTTGGTATAAACTCAGATAGTAAAAGAGTACAAAAGCACTTTATTGTGCATTTTTAGAAGTTAGAATGCACTGAAATTAAACAGCTGCTAGAATGTTGTAAAAATCGTGGCTGCTTTTTTTGTTTGAAATTCAATAGTTTGCAGAGTGTCAGCACTCACTGATACAGTATTTTGTTACCAGAATTCCATAGCTATAGCAGTTGAAATAATGCCTCCCAACCTCATTGTTGACAATGATGGTACAGCCAGAAAAAAAGGTTGATCATTTCTTTACTTTTGAGAGAGGGTAAAAAAAAAAAAAAAATCATGGTATGCTGAAGAACTTTTTAATCACTACAGTTTGATTAGCTTTAAGATTCCTCACTAGGGATGTCTACAACTTAGAATGCAAATTAGTTACCTGGTTGACTGAAATGAAAATTTCATATATAACTACCGAAGGTCAACCAAAATTCCCACTATTTTCCCCAGTTTAAACATTTCTGTGAGAGATGAAATGTTTAGCTGTGACATATCCTTTTCTAACTTTTCCAGCTGGATCATCAGACTGACCTTAGTTTTTATTATTGTTTTGTTTGCTGTAATTTAAGTACTGGTATCAGTCTTTGCATAAGGTCTGTTATTTCAGTGTTAATTACCTTCAAAATTGCAGCAACCAAGATTATTTCAAATTCCCTTTACCTAACCTCCTTTCTTAGGTAAGGGACAACGATGGTGGTACAGCTACCAGATCCAGTTTTCCAGGTGCATGGGGCACTTCATCATGCCTCTTTTTTGCTGTCACATCAAGAAACTATATTTAAGAAAGCTCGAAAAAGAACAAGCCATGAAAGCGGGAGTGAATGCTGCATGTGTATTCCCATAAATAGGTATACAATATAAAGCTCAGCACAACCAATCATGATTATGTTATTGAAAGCTTTCTTAATTTTGCTATTACCTGAAATAACTGTGAAGTTATTGTAGGGTAAATTTTCATGCGAGGTTATAGATGAAATGTGGGTTGTTTGATAAGAAATGCAGCATTATTGCAGTTTGACAGATAAGCTGTAAATTGCTGTATAATGTTGTCTTAATATTTCCTAAAGAGATTTTATATCTTAACCATACCTGAAATGGCGTAGAATGAATAGGAAAAGTAGTGTCTTGGGGAAAAAAACTAATGAATATTGCTATTAAATTTCCTTAGTGATATATCACGTAAATTATTTTACTAGAGGGATGTATGTGTTTCATTGCTTTGGATACATTATGTTGCAGTTTTTGTTTTACGCTCATATGTTAGTAATTTTGGAAGGAAAATCCTGCTTTTTTCCCTTTTGAAAGAAAATGAAAGGGACATTGAAAATGTAACCTAGTCAAAGCATTGCTTTTCAGATTCTGATTTTTAGTTGTATTTTACAGATTCATAAGTAATTTTATAACATTTTGGTAGTTAGGATTATATGGGCTTAACTTCAGCTATTCCTACACCTTGTTACAGGGTAGTGTGCAACCTGCATGCAATTTCCTTCTAGGTCTGTTATATACAGCTTAGTGTGACTTGATGACACAATGAAGGTGTTTCTAAAAGTACAACAGCTTGGCTGGTAACAAAACCAGCACATTTAGTGCAAGCTATAGTAATACTTTCCCTATGTCATGCTCTTGCATCTGTTACATCTGTTGATGACACTTTACCCTCATATTAATTAGAAAGATGTCAGGGTATTTTGCTTAAAGAACTAATATGGGAGTTGTTAGTCTCTACTTTGCTTTAGTTTTTCTGGGGAATTTCAAGTGTATAATTTATTGTTTGGGTACCTCAGTAAACCTTATTTACAATATGAATTCCACTCATTCCCTACTTCAAAGCAGTGCAGTGAGAGCAAGTGTTCAAAGTTGGTGATTGCTGAATAGCATCTGCCCGTTTAATTTCTTGAAATACTCCATTTTACAGTAATTCTTCTGATTTTTAAGGAGCTTTTTGTTTCCTACTACTTTGAAGGTATTTAGGAGATGAAACAGTATATAAGCAGGGTTGGGTTTAAGTGCTAGTAAAATCCTAGGTGAACATTGGGAAGGTTGAAAAGAGTGGGAGATCTTTTCCCCCATTCTTGGAGAATGTAGTCACTTCTGTCTGTTGTGCTGGCTCTGATGTCTGGCTTCTTTATGAACACTTTCTACTCACTGATTCACAACAGTGTAGTTTTTTACTTCCTAATGAATTGAACTAGCTTAGGAAATAAGCACTAGGGGTAGTGTAAGGAAGGAGGTGGAAAATCAGACATAGAGTGAGACCTTTTGGTTGGTAGAAAAGTTGTTAGATCAGTTCGACTGTCTTCAGTAATTTTGTTTTGAAACTAGCAGTTGAGATTATGGAAATTCCCAAGTTAATTCAAAATGTCATCAATAAAAAGTTGAGCTACATGAATATAATTCTAACAAATAGTCATGTTATGAGAATTTGAATTTAAGGAAAATAAAATGCCCATGAATCTAATGTGCTTGATTGAACAAGTATTCAGTCTTCAGTATGCTCAATTAAATAATTTCTGTGTGATGTTTCGTAACACTATTCTGAAAAAATATTTCACTTTCTCCATACAGAATCATCAGATTGTAGGGGTCCGTGTTCCTGGACCTTGCTTTGTCAGAGTTCAGTGCCAAATATGCTTTGTTAAAAATCTAAAAAAGTTTTAGATGATGGGAAGATGCTAGGCAGATTATTTTTCTGATGTGTGTGATGCCTGTAAGATACCACTAATTTTTGTGCAGTTAAAATGATGAAAATATGTTATTTGTATCTGACACAATTACTTGAATTCCAAATTAGGGCAAAACTAATGAATAGTACCAGTGTAATGGCCTAAAACTTGAATATCCGAAGATCCGTACAGATGTGCAGAAGAATTTCTTTACATTAAGAGTGATGGGGCACTGGAACGGGCTGCCCAGAAAGGTTGTGGAGGTCTCCTTCTATGGAGATGTTCAAGACCCGTCTGGATGCCCACCTGTGTGACTTATGATAGGTACCTGCTTTAGCAGAGGGGTGAACTCAATGATCTCCTGAGGTCCCTGCCAGCCCCTGCAATTCTATGATTCTATCATTAACAACAGTGTTCGTTTAAAAGGAACAGAGATCTTGGTTAATCTAGAATAATGACATATTGCATCTTAAAAGTTTGGTTTTTTTTATCCTGTACCATGATACCTTGTGTCAAAATCCTGAACCAGCCTCTGACGTGGAGATTTGTGTCAGTGTTCTGTGATACATTGCACCTTTTGGTTTTTCTGCAGGGTGTATTTAGCTGGGCCACAACAGGTGTAGCTGTAGATACAGGACCTAATGTAATATTACAGCATTGCACTTGACCTTACAGAAATAATCGCGCTTGTAGTAAGCTCAGGAGTCTTTGATCAAGTTTGCATTGTAACATGTAGTCAGAACAGTGTTAATGTCTGGGGTCAGGGTATGCCTTTAGACTATGCTTTCCTAGGCTGCTGGAATCGAGGATTGCAATAAAGTGTTAACAGATAGCTGCAAACCGACCTGTAAAGTAAGGCAGCAATTTCAAAGCTTTCCAGTGGGGAAGGCCCTCACTATTAAAGAACTGAACCGGGAGACTTTCCATGGTGAGCAACTTTCTCTGGCAAATGATTGTGCGTGTTACTGTAATTAAGACGATTCTAAATTAAATACTCAAGGCTTCATTAAGTAGAAGTTTTAACTTTAACTTTTGGTTGGTACGGTAGGCATTTAGTTAGGTATTTTATCTTACACAAATACCTACAAGATTATAAAGCCCTCAGCTGATGTCTGAATACCTTTTCCTAAACAATGCACTTAATTGAAAGGGATAAAGCTCTGCTTTAATTATTTTCTAAGTTTCGTAGCACTGAAATGTGTAACTTTTTTTCTTCTTGTCATAAAGCTTTTTTGAAAAACCTAAAAAATTAGCAGAACAAATTGTAGATAGGTTTTCCAATTTGCTGCCTTATTCATTTCATGTTGAGGCAGCAGCAATGAATCATAACTAAATATGACTTTAATGTCTTTTCACTGTGGGCTTCAAATTGTTGCCCAATGACATTTTAGCTGATCTCTTAGAGCTAAAGCTAAAGCTATTAATGCTTTTTAAAACTGGAAGAAATGAGCGACTCCTGCCAGTACAGTATGATGCTAATATTAGCTTAGCTTTGGCTGTGCTACTGAAATTTATTCCTCTGAGTTGCTCATATTTATTTCTGGTTCTTGAATTAATCTGCAAAAACTTGAATACAAGATTAAAAAAAAAACAAAACAAAACTCTATTGTATTCTCTGGTTGATAGTCTAGAACACACACTGTCTTCTGTTATTTTTGAAGGGGAGCTTGCATGCAGATATAGTGGAGAAGGATAGAAAACTGTTGAGGAATCTATCCACATATATGAAGAATCTAAGTGTAATGTAAGTGGTCTGAAATGCTGAATAAAGGCAGTCCTGAATTTTGTATTTGATATGTTTATATGATATTCTATGTGATATATGTATGTATGTGTCCATATAGAATGTACATTTTTAGTATAAGCACCTTTTCTACCTGTGGCAGGTAATATGAACAGTCCCATTAAAGTAACAAGAATGGTTCTGCTTTAAATATCAGTTGTGAATTTTCCAAGTGTTGACCATTAAGGAATAGTAAGAGTAACTGAAGATTGCATTGAAATAGTTTTAGTATTTCGGTATGAAATTTCAGTATGAAAAATTAATAATGGTATATTTATCTTAATTGGCAGATGTTAAAACTAAAATTTTCTTTCCAACCCCTGCAATTCTATGACATTTGTGATGTTTCTCTAATTATATGCATTCCAATTCAGTAATTTTTCATGATAAATCCAGTCATTTCCAGAATTGCAACCACCTGCTTAGATGTTGATGGCAAAAGCTTATGGATTTTTTTGCTTTTTGTTATTATTATTAACAAACTGCAGGGAGAGTGAAAGACTTTCTGTGTGACAGGTCTGCTTAGCACATCTGCCATGTTTAGACATCTCATAAAGTTTATGACTTTAAGAAATTGTTGGTGGCTGCTAATGGCACAGAGCAGTGTAATACTATCCCTTATTTTAATTTTTACTGTGTCTGTTGGGAAAGTGAAAGGACAACAAAGAGGGAAAGATGGGGGTGAACTCAGAGCTCTGTCCTTGGAGTGCTGCAATATCTGTTTAAGCAGAGGAGCAAATGTTTGGAAGAATATAGGTCACCTGTCCTAAGAAGGGCATTCAGAAGAAGTGGAAACACATGAGAGTTCATGGGTGAAGGTGGTTGAGTAACTCGGAGATGGCAGGAGTGGGGAATTAAGGGAGGTGTAGCCCTTCAAACATGAAACGTAGGGAAGAGTGTGAGTTGAGTACCTTGAGATGTGTAGGGACCTGATGAACGTCAGTCTTTCAGTTTAAAATGCAGCATTTCCAGGATCTGTGTGTGGAATGCAGTGATTTGATGCTTTTATTCACCTTTATCTGCACACTAAGGATAGCAGTTACTTTTTCACAGCTTTAGAGCAGACTCAGGCACAATTTGCATAACAAAGTGATTGACTGCTAATTTATCATGGCTTGAACTAACTTTCATAGAATAGAGCATATTGGAAAGCCCACTGGGCATCTGTTGAGCTAGAAGAAGTTGCAGAAAAAATGATTTAACATTGCTAATACGTGTGGTATTCATTATTGAATCTTGACATGAATGACAGGAGAACATGAGTAGTGTATTAGAAATAGAAGGTTTGACTGTCACCAACTCTTCAGAACTTGAGTTAAGCGACAGTTAGCTGTTGCCATTAATTTAATTGGAGGTAAAATTTTCTTTCAGGAATATAGTTAAAATTCCTAGGGTTTTTTTTGTTTGTTTGTTTGTATGTTCTTGTTACCTGTTAGAAATTCATCAGTACTAATCTACTGTAGTACAGTCGATTTGTGGTACAGGCTTTGTGCATTATAAGGCAATATACTTTGTGGGACATAACATAATAAAGTAGCCACTATGAGGGGTGTAAACTATTCCTGCTCAGGTTGCACGTACGTAGCAATTGTAAAACCAGGAGAACTGCAGAGTGAAATAGTTTTAGTGTGAGAGAGTGATATATATTAGTTAAGGATCTTAAATCATGATGGTTATTTTGTTACAGAAATAAAGCCATTGTTTAATCCTTCAAGTAAATATTAATGGCTTGATTGTGTCTTAAGAGTTTTTTATGTAACTGTATCAGGAGATAGCACAAGTCCTTAGGAAAGACAAATCAATTTTATGAAGTCCTGCTTTTTCTCTGAAAAAATTGTTAATGGTTTTTTGTTTGCTTTTGATTGTTTTTTTTTTTTTTTTTTTTTTTAAATTGGAATTGATAATTTCAGAATCAAACATATTCCATGAAAGATATTCTTTGCATGTGTTTTTTCTAGTGTTGGAAACAGTGGTAGTGAATAGAAAGCTTAACTACAAATAGACCACTTTAGCTTAAAAATAAAACTGATTTATATATGTTTGAAGAGGAATTTACACTTTGTATACACTCTTGCTTTTCTGACTACGGTAGTGACTGCTGTGTTCTTTGTTTCTTGTATAATTTTCTTTTTGAGTTTTAACACCTTCACCATCTTTTTCTGAGAGACCCGTGTGTTTGAATCATTGCCATTCCTGGTAATTCAATAGCGTTTGAGGCTGCTACAGCCTCTTCTTTTATGTCATCAGCAACATTGACCCCTGCAGCTGTGGATTGTATAATAAGAAAGGGGAGGTGTGTGAAATGGTTGCTTTGGGCTCTTATCTCTTTGAGATAAAATGAACATATTGAAAGGGGGAATGATAATGTGCCATTTATTGACTTTGGAAGCCACATTGTGTTCACTCTGGAAGTACATTACATGTATCAAGGTTTCTTAATACTGAAAAATAAATTTGATTGGAAATATTCCCTGTCCAGCTGTTATGGGAAGCTGCAGAATGAGTTTGTTACCTCTGGTTTTATTCTTGTATTCATATTAACTGTAAGACAATATTGGAATGGGCTGAATAAATAAATCTTCGAGATAGACAGAGGTTGAAGAGGTTACTTGTTATGTGGTCTCATATCAAAACCAGACTGTTTCACGCAAAAGGACAATATTATAACTAGCAAAGCTATATGAAATCTACTGCTTATGTCTTTTTTACAACCCTTTAATGGTTGTTGGGCAAGGAGAATGATCAATAGATAAAATCGATTCTATTCTATCTCAGTGTTAAAAACAAATGAAACCAGTTTTCAGGCTCATTTTGTGGATTTAGTATTATTTTCAAAACTGAAATCTGTTGATGTTAACTGAAAGTACAAAATGTCATAGCTACAGAGCTGAAATTCTCAAAATATTTTTCTCATGCATTTTATTTGAAAATATCTAAGGTTTGTATTTGTAGTCCAATATTTTTTATTTCCAAACGGTTTATATGGCATATTTTGTGTATTTTGATTTGAGATATTAAATTAAAATAATTAACTCTGAAATGTGAAAGATTTGTTTTGAGAACTTCAAGTGTATGCCTATGTAAATGTTTTCAGAGGATGACTTCTGTTTGTCATCTCTTGTTCATTCATCAAACAAAAATGCCAGTGTAATAGAGGAATATCATAGTTGATTTTTCACAGCAGTTTTTATTCTTATAATTTGGTATACTCTTAGCTCTTTTTTTGATCTATTGGTTTTGTTTTGTTTCCAAATTAATTTTAGCAAATTATCTAGGGTCACTGTGGTGTTGATGGTCAGGACCCTTTTGTAATGCCCAGAGCACTTGGAATACTCAGTTAGGTGACTTCCATCTCGACTCTCTCACATTTCAAATCATCAGTTAGACTGTCAGCTAGTAATCTGTGATCAAAGGAAAGTGCTCATCTTTCTTTACGGAGAAGACAGCAAGCTATTGGCAGAAAATTGTTGGGAACTCAGTCTTTCTCTGAGCTACCCAAGACCTAGCATTCATTTCTAACCTATAAATATGTACATTAATAAGATAATAAAGTACATCCTAATGTACTTAATTTATACTACAATTCAAGTCCATGGCTTACATATTCTTCCAATTTTACCGACGCTTTATGTGTCTGGGAAATTGATCCCATACCACACAGGTGACAATACATCAGATCTGTCTTACTTGAGCAGTTTACTTTCTAATTGGGCAATGATCAACAGCATGAAAATGAAAATGCTAGTGCTGCACCAGGCAGGGGTACAAGTGTTTGGAGAGAGCTCAGCAGAAGGGTGTCAGGAGGTTCTTGTCAACAGCAGGCTCAGCGTGAATTGGCAGCGTGCTCTGTCTGCCAAGGGAGCAAACTGCATTTTGAGGTGCAACAAGCACAGCACAGCCAGCTGCTCGAAAGAGGTGATTCTCCTGCTATATTTATCATTGGTGTGGCCTCACCTTGAATATTGTGTGCACAATATTGTGGTATCCACAATATGAGAAGGATGTTCTGGTACTTGAATGCCTTCAGAGGAGTGCAGTAATGCTGGTAACAGGGTTGGAAGGCGTGTCCTGTGAGGAGATGCTGGGGACACATGATTTGTCTAGGGTGGAGAAGAGGAGCCTCAGAGGTGACCTCATTGAGCTCTGTAGCTCCTTGAGGAGGGGAAGCACAGAGGGAGGTGCTGGGTTCTTCCCCCTGGTCATCATTGACAGGACGTTTGGGAATGGCCCAAAACTGCATTAGGGGAGGTTCAAACTGGACAGTTGGAAAAAATTATTTACCACAGTAGTGGTCAAACACTGTACCAGGCTCCTTGGTGAGGTGGCTGATGCCCCGCACCTGTGAACATTCAAGAGGCATTTGGACAATGCCATCAGCAACATGCTCTAACTTTTGATTAGCCCTGATGTTGAATTTTTTTTTTTTTTTTTTAATCTAATTTGTTGTGGTATTTCAGGGAAGTTCCATACTTCATAGTCCTAGCATATGTGTTGCCAATAATGGGATGCTAAGAGCATTTTAGTTTTCTTGTTCATAGTCAGAAAAATTTCTAGTAGAAAAATAAATCTTTAAGTTTTGTTTATGACTTGATTCTCTCCATTTGATCTTGGACTGAGACAAGTTTCTTATTCCTGTTGATGATCAGAGCGTTTTTTCAAACTCCTGGAACAATACAGTAATTTGAATGTTTATTATAGTTCACACTTGTGAAGTGGTGACATGCAGTTCTTATTTTATAGTGTTCTGTATAAAAATGATCTATTGTTTGTATTAGTATGTATTAAAAATAAAGAATAAGATGTTAACGGGATGATAAGGTAAGCAAGTGCATATAGCAATATTTTAGCTGAATTCATAGTGAAGAAATTTGCTGCAAAACTAAGTGTGATCCAAGGGTGAAAATTAACTGCAAATAGTTTCTTGAGTTTCATTTCAGTGTTCTTCTCCATAAAGACATGAAAAATAGATTCCATAAAATCCACAATGGGATACTACTGTTTTTAGTCTGGTACCTAAACCATGATTTGCTGTTGTAGTTTAGTACTAAAGTACTAAAAACAGTTTAGTAATAAAGGAGAAAATGTTTAATATTAGAATGTTTTTCTGAGACTTACATAGGCATTTATGGAAATTCCTAAATACTGCTACTTTTGAAATAACTGATATTCAAAAATACTAAGAAGTGCTTGAAGATATTTTTTAAAAGACTTAGTTTAATACTTGTTCAGTAGTTACAGTACCAAATTTCATTTATAAAGAACTTTTATTGATACTCAAGACTATACACTTCATTTGAGTAGAGAAGGAAACTATTCCTCTACCTTCTGTCTTGTTTGAAAACCTCATGCTATTATCCTATTGCCGTTTCTCACCTGACATCCTTCCTAATTAGGTGGATTAGAATACCTCAAGAAAAATATACAATGCCATCAACAACACAGTGTCATAATGATAGGCTCATCGTTGCTCAACATGAAGAGAAAAACTGCAGGTATCTTTGAGGTCATCAGATTGGAAGATGCAAATCTTTTGCCCAGAGTTCTAATTTTATCTTTTTTTACATTTAACTTTTTTTTTTTTTTTTTTTTTTTCAGACTGCTTATTTAAAGTGGGAAGGCTGTTTTCAGCTGTCTGTTGGGAAGCATAATAAGAATTTGTTATTGACATAATTGAATTTCTATTTACTCACTTATTTTGGGTCTCTGAATTTTGAAACAACAATATATTTGCATAAAACAAAGATAGTGTATTACCCTCTTTGTTTTACTTCCCATTTAATCATGTTATAAAACGTAGTTATCTCAAATAAGTAAAAACTGTCTCCACATTGTGTATTTTAATATTTTTGGTTTTTTTACTTATAGAGGAAGAACAAGTCATAGCTAATTGTTATTCTTAGCAATTAGCTTTTGTTTATGCTTTTCGCTACCCGATTTTTATTTAGGAAAAAGAATGTAAATACTTCCCCTCTTAATTTTATTTTAACCTTCATATATGGTGCTATGAGGCAGATTTGAAAAAACAGTTCACTATTGCTCTATAACAGAGTTTTTGTAGAGAGCTAATTCTTCTTTTGAGTTGTACAATCTTTACTTATACTCCATAGATCCAGCAGATGCCAGCATGTGGCATATCATGCTTTTCATGATTTTAGACATTTATTTAAAAACAAGGTGAGTGTATTTTTGAAAATTGATACTACCATTGTGATGTCATGATCAGTAGTTTCTGAAGATTGGAATCTTCTCAAGAAGTCCACAAGCTGTGGAATTTTTCATTGTTGTTTTCTTAATGTAAGCAGCAAAGAGACCTGTATCTTTTTGTGTCTTAAGTTCTTTCTGTAGGAAGGTTAGGTTAGAATAGATCAGTATCTCAGTTTCCCCCCTTTCTCAGCCTTCTGTTGGAGGTCTGTAAATGGTCCTTAGCCTTGTATGATAAAGAATATGAATATGACTGAATATGCCCACCCAAATGCTTTCTTTTAAACTGACTTTCCAACATTTATCCACAAATATGTATTTATGAGATTGTAGCCATTTGTTTAACTTTTTTATGTGTTCTCATTTTATGTTACGTAGAGAATAGTGTTTAAGGCAATTTCTCCTCTTCTGAAGTTTGCTTTCTTTGATGTTGCGTATGTGTATAGATCATCATAACTTCATGATACATAGAAGTTAATTCAAAAATTTTATATGTTTTTTTACTGTTGAAGTGTATGTAGAAATTATCATGTTAGGGACATGGAAGTTCTTGTTATGTAACTGTTAAAATTTAGTGCAAATTGAGAAACAGGACAAGGTGAGCTCTAACTATCAGATGTCTTGAAAATTTGCAATATGTACGTCTCCCATCTCCTGGCAATAATGGTAGCAACTAACAATTAGTATAAGTAAAATCAGAAATAAAACTCTTGTGCTATTACTTACAGTCCTGGTTTGTCTAGTTATTTAAATATATGACTTTCATTCTAAAACCCAGAAAACAGCATTAGAACCAGTAGGTATAATTTATATCCATTCGCATAAAGAAGTTACTGATTTTAATTTTTTAACTCATGAAAAGTAGGTAATGGGCACCAAGTTTGTTATTTTCCCACCTTTAGAAGCGAAAAAAGGAAGGAGTGGGGAATTACATCGTAGATCACCAGTTCAGTTCCCAGAAAATATACCTAAGCAATTCATTGAACCAAGTTGTAAGCACAAGAAGATAAGGAAATTACCATCAGCTAAATTAGATTTGTCAAAAACAGATAGTCAGTTTACTTATCTTCTGAGGCAAAAAATCAGGGCATGGTGAAGAAACAAATCAGTACATGTTATGTTTCTTCTTTGGTACAGTTTTTGACAGTAACATTATCATGTTTCTGTATGTATATCATTCTCTCGCTTGCACATCATACTTTCTATATGTATGCAAGAGAAACGGTCTAGATGAAAATGTAACAAAGTGGATATAAAACTAGAGCTTCACCTGTCAGCGTAGTTATATGGAAATGGAAAACAAAGATACAAGAATGGGGATTTTTTTAGTGTAGTCTTTCCTGTGTTCCATACTACTCAGTATATGGTTAATTCTTTGAAAAAAGAAATATTACCTTAAATTAGAGAGTAGCATGAAATGAAGAGGGTATTCAGTTATGTGAAAGGACAAAATCAGAATTAAAAGGATCTTGACGAATTGGAGTCGTGGATTGAGATGAATAGAATACAGTTTTTGAAGCACAAATGCAAGAATTTGTGCTTGTGCAGGGAAAAGAATGATGTAAAAAACACAGGTTGAGGAACAAATAACTGGATAGTATTTCAGCATAAAACCAACTCAATGAAACCAAACAAAACCAAAAATCTAATTGAATACCAAAGTAGGAGTATAGCTTGTAAGATGAATTGGCATCAGTCATTCAATTGAGTCTTATCTGAATTGCTAATTTTGGACTGCTGAGGGCATTACCATTTCATACTTGAAGAAATGTGGAAATTGTCTAGAAGGTAACGCTAAGAACCAGCATAGTTTGACCTACAAGAGAAGATAGAAAAACTTGTGTTGGACTGATTCAGAGGAGAGAGGTCTGAGAGCCTTTGAAGAGTTTAAAACAAAACACCTGACTCTCAAAGTTAAAAAAATAAACAAAAAAATCACCACATCAAAAAAAAAAGATGTATAAATGGAGAGATAAAGGTATCCTTGTCTTCACAAGGAATAAGACAGGAAATAATAGACAGAGTATAGCAAGAAGAGGTTGGATTTGACACTAAAAAAACTCAAAATAGTGAAAGTTGTGAAAGCTTCCTTAACTGGGAAATTTTAACAATGTATTAGACATTTATCTTTCTGGAAAGCTATTAATGTGTCTTGATCTTTCTTTGTGACAGTGACAAGAGGCATGGGCTACATGACTTCTTAAACTCTCTTTTAAACCTTTTTTTGTTCTGTGACTTCTGGTCTATGATTTCTAAATTGTACAAAACTCAAACTGGTAGTTCAATTAAAAGTAGCATGAAAATAACCATAGAAGCAATACTTTACTATTTTCTAAAACCTGGTGTTTCTTCTGATTTCCTGTTGTCTGCACTTGTATCATGAGTTTGGAGGTGATATGCCAAAACTAAAAGCACCTAATCTCTTGATTTATTGATTACTGTTCATGAGGACACAGTGAATAGTATGGTGAAACATGTTTCCTTTGTAGTGATTTTTTTCTTTTGTAGCATTCTCACAAATCCACTGGAATATTTGTTTATCATTAGGAGTCATTTCTGACTGGTTATGTGAAAGATACTTAAGCTCCCTCATTGTATTTCGGCTTTAACATAATTGTTTAAAATGTCCGTATTTCTTTTCTATCATTTCTGTATGATTGTTTCTGAATAGTAAGCCATACTCAGGAATCACAACAGGTATAATCATCCAGTTCCTGTCCAATTTAGTATGTGGATAGTGGGTGTGTTAGGGAGAGAGATTCAATGGTAAAGGATAAGCAATACAGACCTGGGGAGCTTGAATCAGCCTCCAGAGCTATGTTGCTTAAGTAGAATCAAATTGTTAATTTAGGGCATATGTACAATACACATGACTGTTTATAGTGTTTACTATATTGATAAATTGAGACTGTGCTCCTGAATAGTAATATCATCTTTTCAAAAATCAAGGCTTTAGAATGACACAGGGATAAAGGATGCAGCAATAAAAAGCAAGCTGATTCTGTGTTACTGGTGTTTGTGCTTGTGTGTGGATATTTATTTCCCTTTTCATGATAGAAATACTCTTTATGATCTTTCACAGTAAATACTATTTAATTAGAAGGAAAGAAATTTTAGCGAGAGAATTAGATAAGTTCTTTGTCCGTGGTAATTTCATTTTACTGCATAATTGAGAGCTGTAATAGCAATTTGGGATAAATAGCATATGATTGATAATATTTATCCCAACTGAAATGACTTTCCCTGTTCACATCATGTTTCTGTTACGCAAATGGGGCTTCTTTAGTCTGCAGAAGAGGATGCTTGGGTGAGACCTTATCATTCTCTGCAACTACCTGAACGAAGGTTCTGGTGAGGTCGGGGTCAGCCTCATCTCTCAGGTAGTGAGTGATAGGATAAGAGGCAATGACCTTAAGTTGTGCCAAGGGTGCTTCCTGTTGGATGACAGGAAAAATTCCTTCTCTGAAAGAGCGGTGATGCAGTGGCACAGGCTGCCCATGGAGGTGGTGCAGTCACCTGAAGGTGTTCAGGAGCCGTGTGGATGTAGCACTGAGGGCCATGGTTTAGTGGGCATGTAGGGGTGCATTGAGGTTTGGATAGATGATCTTAAAGATGTTTTGCAGCCTAGATGACTGTGTGAAATGAAACTTCTTTCTTGCACGATTCCAAGAGATTCTTTCAATCACTTCCATGGATTTCTTCTTAAAAATAATCTAAACATTTTCTCCATATACAGAGATTAAAATAAAATAATTTTGAAAGAGGGCTTATTTGTTATGTGAGAAATAGAGAGAACTGAGAGAGAAATGGCTATTCTGATGATTTGCACATAAAAGGGTTACATTGCTGTGTTCTGTTGCCCTTTAAATTTTTTTCTAATTCATTGGGCCATAAAATGATGTGTTGGTTCTTTCTATTTTCCAATTCTCTCTACTAGAAGTGCCACATTTTTATGCAATAAGTTTGTAATGTAAAAAAAAAAAGAAATTAAAAAAATTCTTGAGAAACTGTCAAAAACTTGAATTTTTAAATTGAAAGGATTGTCTTTTTTAAATCTCCTTTCTTTAGAAACGTCTTGAAAAATACTGCAATTTTTATTTCACTGCAGATGACTTTCCACAAAAAATTTTACCAAATACTCAAAATAAGTATCTTCATTCCCATGCCCCAGATTGTCTTATCAGTGCACTGTTGCAGGGCTTTGTTTCTGTGCAGGAATTACAGGTCCCTTGTTCACTAAGATTGGAGGCACAGTTCTGTAATTTGGCTTCAATATAGGAAGTATTATTGTTTAAATGCCGTGCAAGCATTATTAAATAAATAAAAGGAAGGCATTTCATTTCTTTCATATTTTAAGAATCACTTTTTCCAGCTTTCCTATCTTCTAATTGTGACCATAACCATTTGCCCTATCTGAGTTTTGCTGGATTACAGAATTAAAATTGCACTGCAAACTTAGAAGCTCTGAATCACTTGGTTTCATGTTGAGCTTTCTGGGAGGCTTTTCTTTGTTCTTATTTTATTTTTTTTTTAATCTCCTCTCCAAGATTCGTTTCCTATTGCTTCACTTTCTTGCACCAAAATGCAATTTCCAAGTTCAGTATTCAGTTCAAGTCCCCAGTAGTTTTTTTTTTCTTTCCATTCGTCTCACAAATTCTCACTGTGCCTGGGCTTAGTAAACAGCTTTTAAGGAGTTGCAAATTTTCTCTTGTGCTTTTCTTATGAGCTCCCAGTGAGGTTTTGGTTTTGATTAGATAGAACATGATGTGAAAAGAGATGGTCTTATTATGGAAAAGACATATTACAACCGCTTTAATCCATTTCTCCTTTTATTGACCTCATCATCTTCTCCATCTCCTTGTTCCTAACCACTGAAGATTTTGCAGACTAGTAGCTTTCATTTTCTTTTACTGGAATTGTCTTTGTCCTAATCAAAGCAGAACTGTTGTTCTTTGTTTCCTCACCTAATTTGTTTGTCTACTGCCTTTCCTTTATTCTTTCCTTGTTTCCCCTGTTCTCTTTTTAAGTCTCTTGAGGACTTTCTCACTTTTTTTTTTTTTTTTTTTTAATTCCTAATGTTTTTTCTTTTCCCTGCTTATATATTTATTGCTTTATCTCTTTGGTTTCTTCTTAAGAATTGCCTCAGTGGCAGTATTTTGAGCTGACAGTAATGTAAAATAACAAATCTTTTCAATGGCTGAAACATAAGGACAAGGCATGTTCTACAGAATTTACATTTGGAGAAAGAAGAAAAAAAAAGTATCAGAGTAGACTGCAAGCTTGTAAAAATGTCATTACAGATAACATTTCAGGAAGGATAATGTAAGAGTGATTTGAACGTTTAGTAGTTTTTTTGGCAAGTGACATAAAGGGTTTTTTCTGCAATTGTACGGGCAAATGAGGAGCAGTGAGTAGCTTGATAGTAAGGGGCTATTAGAGGTGGGAAATACAAGCACTGTTCAAATATTAAAAAAGGTGAAATAATAGGAAGAAATGATGAACATTCACTGGAATTTCAAGTTAAGTCTACTACAGACTACAGAAATATAGGAGAGAATGAGCTGTATGCTGGGACTGGGGTGCTGTGTGATATTTCTCCTTGTTACAGTCTCCCTCTCTCTCCATCCTCAGAGGTCTTCACAATAAGAAATGTTTAAAATTAGGGCACAGCATGGATTCCTGTTTTGGCAAGTAACTAACCCACATTTTACTTTAGATTTAAGATTTAGACTAGACTTCATGAGAGGTATAACATTTCAATTTTCCTTTCTCTTGAACATCAGTTTAAAAACTGTAAGGGCTCTAAAACCTCTACAGATAGATACCTCAAATATTCTTTACTTTAGTGATCTGTTAAAATTATTCAGTGTCAGAACTTATGAATAGTTTTTGTGGGTTCTGAGCAGGTTTCTGATTGATTGGTTGCTGGTTAATGAGGGAGAAGAAGGGCAAGAGAAGCTGAAGTCCAGCTGTCTGTGTGAGAGCTCACCTGCCTTTCTCTTTACTTCATTTTCTCTGTAATGAAGGAACCAATTGGTTTAGAGCGATCAATGCTGACCTATTAGGATCAGACACTATTCTGGCATTGCCAAGGCAATTAAATTCAGCAGAGCAAGGATTACAAAGGAAAAAAAAAAAAAAAAAAAAAAAA